>NC_057807.1:144127505-144321103 GCF_018294505.1 Triticum aestivum
GGATGCGTGCGACAGAACTGAAGATTGTCAGAGAGAGAGAGAGAGAGAGAGAGAGAGAGAGAGAGAGAGAGATGGAGGAAGAGGGAGAGGGACCAACAAGGTTTGTGTGTTAGATGCGTGCGACAGAACTGCAAGTTGAGCTGCTCGCTGAGAAGCAGAAAGCCGAGTATGATTGGCGGGACAAGGAGAAGGGCCAAGAGGGTGCCGAAGGATCCGACAAAAAACGTGGCGGCCAAGGAGGCTATCGCGGCAAAGATAATCAGCAGGAGAGTCCCGCCCGGGGCCGCGACAAGAAGCAGGAAGACGATGATCATGACGAGGACGATGAGTCCAGCGACCACGAGTTCTAGAAAGCTATAGAGGCCATGTGCGTCGATGGTGGCGCCTCACTGCATACATCCCACCGCCAGCTCAAGCAGTGGGCGTGTGAGATCAGAGTGGTGGAGCCGTCACTCGACGCGCGGAAGCCACTGAAGTGGTCCAGCATGCCTATCATCTTTGACACCGAGGACCACCCTGACCGCACTACTACGGTCGGGTGCTTGCCGTTGTTGGTTTCACCAACGATCCGCAACCTCAAGGTGACGAAGATGCTTGTTGACGGTGGGGCTGGTCTGAACTTGATCTCGCCTGTTGTGATCAAGAGGCTGCAGATCCCTGATGGGGACCTCGAGAAGACGGGCACGTTTCAAGGGGTCAACCCGGGGAGGAGCCAGCCAAAGGGAAAGGTCACGCTGCCCGTGACATTTGGAGGCGAGTTGAACTACAGGACATAAAGGATTGTCTTTGATGTAGCCGAGATCCCCTTGCCCTACAATGGGATCCTCGGCCGCCCGACACTAGCAAAGTTCATGGCGGCTTCTAACTACACCTACAACACGCTGAAGATGCCCAGGCCGATGAACATCATCACCGTCCCCTCCGACAAGAAAGATGCGTTGATTTGCACTGACCAACTCTACTGGGAAGCGGTTGCAGCAGCTGCCGCCAAGGCACCTGCTTCTGCCGTTGAAGCCCTGGGAGAAAAGAAGACCGGTGAGACTCCTCGCACCCACTTCGGCAAGCCTCTTCGGGGTGTTGCGCTCCTGTCAAGGACGTGCCAGAGAGCTCCACCGGCAAGAGCAAGAAGTCCAGAGCTGCACCACCAGAGACCAAGAAGGTGTCCGTCAAGGAGGATGGCACGGGAGGAGCTTTTACCATAAGCTCCACCCTCGACGGCAAATAGGAAAGCGAGCTCGTCACTTTCCTGCGGGCGAATGTCGATGTGTTTGCATGGCAAGCATCCGACATCCTCGGCATTCCCAGGGAAGTGATTGAGCACCATCTTGCTGTCTATTCTCATGCACGACCCGTCAAGCAGAAGGTCAGGAAGAAAGCTCTGGAGAGGCAGGAGTTCATCACGGAGGAGATCAGAAAGCTAGAGGCGGTAGGCTTGGTAAGGGGGGTGCTCCATCCGACGTGGCTGGCCAACCCGGTAGTGGTGCGCAAGGCAAACGAGAAGTGGAGGATGTGTATTGATTACATAGACATCAATAAAGCTTGTCCAAAGGATCCTTTCCCGTTACCGCACATCAACCAGATTGTTGACTCCACGGTCGGGTGTGACCTGCTATCATTCCTCGACGCCTACGGAGGGTACCATCAGATCTTCATGACAAGAGAAGATGAGGAGAAGACAACATTCATCACCCCATGTGGTACATATTTCTTTTTACGGATGCCTTTCAGGTTGAAGAGTGCTGGCTCAACCTTTGCAAGAGCAGTCCAAATTGGTTTTGAGCCCCAGGTACATAGAAATATGGAAGCTTATATGGATGACATAGCGGTCAAAACCAAGGACAAAGCAACACTTGTGCAAGATCTGGAGGAAACATTTGCAAACCTACGCAAGATCAACCTCAAGCTGAACCCTGAGAAGTGTGTCTTCGATGTCCCGTCCAGCAAGCTTCTCGGGTTCTTTGTGTTGCAGCATGGGATTGAGGCAAACCCAGACAAGATCAAGGCCATCGAGCAGATTGAGGCACCTAAGCGGATCAAGGACGTGCATCGGCTCACTGGCTATGTTGCCACCATGAGCAGATTCATCTCCAAGTCCGCGGAGCGTGCCCTTCCCTTTTTCAAGATCTTGAAGAAGGCGGGCCCAATGGAGTGGACCCTGGAGGCCGAGGCAGTGCTGCAGGATTTGAAGAAATACCTCTCCTCTACCCCAGTGCTGGTTGCGCCTAAACCATAAGAACCGTTGCTGCTATACCTAGCGGCAATGAATCAGGTGGTTAGCACCGCACTGGTGGCGCAGAGAGAGGTCGACGATGTCACATCCCTAGCTCTGATACCAAAGCTGTCAGGACCCCGACTCAATACCACATCGATCTAGCATGTAACACCTCATATCACTTTGCGGCCTCACGCACGGTATTCCCACGGGTGTTGCCTTACCTTTGCCCGGGACCGTTTGCGCCTTTTGGCACACATATATGATAGTGTCGCTAGCATCCATATGATAAGGAGCCCGGCTGACATGGCTAGACGTAAACCCAAAGTGGCACAAACTTACAGGGACAAGCATCCATGACCCAGCATCGAACGTGTCGGTCATCAGCGGGTGAATCCAGGCTGTAGCACTGGGCTAGCAGGACTCTGATGAACCGGACTGTAGCGGGCTAACAGGACTCCGGTATTCATCGCGTGACATTTCCCCGAAGGGACAGACACAGGAACGAAGAAGGACACATGCCGACCAGCCTAAGTGTTCCGGAGCAGTAGCAAGCTACCAGGGCTTAGTGGAAGCACTAGGAGACATTTCCCGGTAAGAGAGGCTACCAAGGATAAACAACTAGATAGTCAGATCCCACACATACCAAGCATTTCAATAACATACACACAATATGCTCGATATGTGCAAATACAACATGGCATCACAACATGACTCTACAACTCAAGTATTTATTTCAATAGGCTCCGAGGAGCGAGATATTACAAACATGGGTCTCATGACCCAACATTCAGAGCATACAAGTCAAAGAACACGCGGAAGCTTAACATGTCTGAGTACAGACAACTATAAATGAAAAAGGCTGAGAAGCCTGACTATCTACCAGATCCTGCCGAGGGCACAAGATCGTAGCTGAGGTAACAAGCTAAACGTCAAAGTCCAAGCGGTACTACTAGTGAGACTGAAGTCTCTCTGCAAAAACATAAAATAAGCAAACGTGAGTACAAATGTACCCAGCAAGACTTACATCAGAACTATCTATGTATGCATTAGTATCAATAAAGGGGTGGTGGAGTTTGACTGCAGCAAGCCAGCTTTGACTCGGTGGCTATCCTGAACTACGACTGCAATGTAACTCTTTGAGGTGGCGCACACGAGTCCACATATTCACCATATCAATACACCACTAAGGATCCGCTCCCGTCTCCCTACGAGAACGCCATCCATAGCACTCACGCTTATCTTGCGCATTTTAGAGTATCCACTTTCACTTGTCTATGAACTGTACAGGCAACCCAGAAGTCCTTTACTGCGGACACGGCTATTCGAATAGATGATGTTAACCCTGCAGGGGTGTACTTCTTCACACACGCTCTCACCACTTACCGCCGTTTACACGACATGTACTCAGCAACCTTCAAGCGGAAGCCCGGCGAGGGTGTCGGCCATGACCTGACTAACCACACAAGTCTCTAGTCCAGGTTTATCGCCTATTCGGGTTCCATCCGCAAGGAGATCCAGTCGGGGTGTCGCTCACGGCCCCAAACGATGTGAGCAGGGTTCCCAAGCCCACCATCCGGGTGCCACTTGGTATACCGTGCCACTGTGCCTAGTCTGTCCCAAGCCCACCTGTACCGGGTACCACTTGGTAGACTACTAACACTACCTACAAACACCAGAAACTTGTTGCAACTCCTGGACAGAGATCGAGTTGATTAATAAGTTGAGAGAGCTTGGAGTGCCCGGAGCCCAATGTGTGGTAGTAACTGATCATGGATCACAAACACAGAACTCAGTTCCTGAAGACGGCTGCAATGAGACAACCCACCATGTACTCCTACATGGCCTCTCACCGCTACCTTTACCAAATCGTGTTCACACACTTAGCTCTCAACAGTAGGACATGTTCACACACCTCCAATTCATCCCCGATGAATCAGACCTGACACAACTCTAAGCAATAGCAGGCATGCCAAAAAGCATGAATGAGTAGGCACATCAGGGCTCAAACAACTCCTACTCATGCTAGTGGGTTTCATCTATTTACAGTGGCAATGACAGGTCATGCAGAGGATAAAGGGGTTCAGCTACCGCAGCAAGTAACAGATGAATCGTTGTTGTCCTAATGCAGTAAAAGAGAGCAGGAGCGAGAGAGTAGGATTGTATCGGAATAAACAAGGGGGTTTTGCTTGCCTGGCACTTCTGAAGATAATATAGTTCTTCATCGGTGTCATCGAACTCATCGTCGGAACCACGTCTATCGAGAGGGGACAAACACCGGCAAACAAGGAAGAACACAATCAATGCAATGCACAATATGATGCATGATCATGACATGGCAATATGATGTGATTTGAGCTAATGCAACTAGCAGCAAGTTAAATGGAGTTGGTTTGAACCCTAGGTTCAAATTCAAACTCCACATGTGGATATTCAAATGCCATTATTTGTTTTGCCCAATTCAGTAACTATAAGTTGTTCTAACATGCATGAAAACAATACATATGGATAGATTGGATTTTTCTGATCATTTTTCATATATAAATTATTTCATTTGGAGTTACGGTTGATTTTATATGAATTTTAGAAGTTTTGACTATTTTCTGAAATTTCTTGAATATTTAGAATTAAACTAATTCCAGAAAATGCATTACTGCGTCAGCACTACATCAGCATGATGTAAGCGAGTCAACGGGGTGCGGTCCAGGTCAAACCTGACCAGTGGGTCCCACGTGTCAGTGGTTAGTTGACTAACTAAACAGAGTTAGTTAGTGTTAGGTTAGTCACTAATCTAGGTTAATTAGCGCTAAACTAACCTAACTAAAATTAACAAGGGTGGCCCACATGTCAGTGACCCAGGGGGTCAAACTGGGCCCACCCAGTCAATGGTCAGCAGGTCAAACCTGCCGGCGTCGAGTCGCCAGCGAGGCCGAGACGACGGAGAGCGTCGGAAACGCTCTCCGGCCACGGTTTGATGCGCGGGTGGGCGCTACGAGTAGCTGGCGATGTGGCGCATCCAACGGTGGTGGTGTTTGGTGCTGGGGTGGCCGGAGTTAATGGTGGCGAGCACTTCCGCGGCGGCCGGAGTTCAGGTGTGGACGGGGTCGACGCTACGGGGCGCTAGGGGATAAACTGGCAGGTGCTACGCGCTCCTGGGGGTTCACCGAGCATGGTGACGTGCTCAGGCGCGGGCTGCTGGGGCCCTGGCCACGACGGCGAGGAACCACGGCGGCGGTGAGCTTTCGGCTCCGGTGGACCGCGGGGCTAGAAGAGGAGACGACGGCGGGGAGAGAGGGGTTAGGTAGAGGAGCTCACGGCGGGGGCGTCGGTGATCTCAGAGGGCTCGGGACGGCCTGGTGATGACGAATCGGTCGACGGCGACCGTCGGTGCGGAGGACGAAGATGACGTTGATGACGGCGCTCCAGGGCGTCCGGCGTCTTGTGGCTCGGTGGGGAGGAAGAGGGGGTCGAGGCGGAGCCTCTGAGCGCATCGGCGAGGCGAGGCAGTGGCTGTGGCCACGACAGTGCTCGGCGGCGGCGACGGCGCGTTCGGGTGTGCGTGAGAGAACGAGACAGAGGAGGGGAATGAGGGAGAGGGAGAGAGCGAGGGGGTCCAAGGGGTCGGGGCGGCGCCGAGGAGAAGACGCGAGGCGTCGCGGTGGCCTCAGTGATGCAGGCGCGCAGGGAGGTGAGTGGCGCCGTGGGCGCGCGTGCGCTGTCTCCCTCCTCTGCCTACTGGCAAAGGTTAGGGATAACTGGCAGGGCGTTGTGGGCTGGGCCGCACAGCAGCAGGCCGGCCAGGTGGGCTTTGGGGGGGGGGCAGGTAAGTTGGCCCAGGTTAGCCTCTCTCCCTTTTATTTGTTTTAGTTTTCTATTTTGTTTCTCTGTTTTGGTTTAGTAATAATGCTAAACCATTTCATAAAATCCTGGAAATAATTATGGGTGCTTTCTGGATTATTCCAGTGACCCTCAACAATTTCCAACATTTTTGGAGCATCTAAAATATATATAGCATTTAAATAGCCCCAATTCAAATATGTTTGGATTAATTCAAAGTCCAAATATGTCCTGAAAAAATGTGAACCATTTTTGGTAGATGCTTCCACCTTGATCCAGAAATGATGAACATTTTTAAAGGGCATTTTGAAATCATTGAAAAATATTTTGGTTGAACCTATTTGAATTCCTTTTGATGCTAGGGTTTGAACAATCCCCATTTCAGGTTTAAATGAAATTTAAACATGATGCAACACAAGACTAACTAACCCAGAGCAGATCAGAACTAGGGATGACCATTTTTGGTAGATGCTTCCACCTTGATCCAGAAATGATGAACATTTTAAAGGGCATTTTGAAATCATTGAAAAATATTTTGGTTGAACCTATTTGAATTCCTTTTGATGCTAGGGTTTGAACAATCCCCATTCAAGGTTTAAATGAAATTTAAACATGATGCAACACAAGACTAACTAACCCAGAGCAGATCAGAACTAGGGATGTGACAGACGAAGAGGCAGAAGCAACGGCAAAATCAACGGATGGCGAGCCGGAACCCTCCTCGGTAGGGCTCGGTCCCGGCAAGACCGAGTCCCCGGCAAGGGCTGACGCCAATGCAACAGGGCCCGCGCGACTAGGTGAAGTGGTGCAGAAGAAGAAAATGGTGCAGCACCCACTTTACTTCGTCATCTCCCTCTTGCAGGGGGCTAGGTCGAGGTACTCAGGTGTGCAAAAATTCCTCTTCGGCCTCCTTATGGCCTCGAGGAAGCTGCATTATTACTTCCAAGCGCACGAGATCACTGTTGTCACCCGCCTCCCATTGAAACGGATACTGCATAACACAGATGCAATGGGGAGGATTGTGGAATGGGCCCTGGAGCTATCAAGTTTCGGCTTGAAGTTTGAAAGCACCTCAACAATCCAGAGCACAGTCTTGGCGGAGTTCGTTGCTGAATGGACCTCGATGCCAGACAAAGAGGTCCAGGAGACCACTCTCGCCGACAAGGAAACAAGCCGCAATTGGATCATGTATTTTGATGGAGCCATCTCGCTACAAGGCACCGACGCTGGTGTGCTGCTCATCGCACCCACCGGAGAGCACCTCAAGCACATGATCCAAATGCACTTTCCTAGGGAGATGTCGACAAACAACACTGCCGAGTACGAGGGATTGCTGCCAGTCTCAGGATCACGGCAGACCCCGGAGTCAAGAAGCTCATCGTCAGGGGTGACTCGCAGCTTGTCGTTAGGTAGATCAACAAAGATTATCAGAGCCCGTTAATGGAAGCTTACGTAGATGAAGTGAGGAGACTGGAGGAGTGCTTTGATGGTATACAGGCAGAGCATGTCCCCGGATGGAAAACAACATCGCCGACTACCTGTCAAAGCGTGCCGCCGTCAAGCTACCTATGGAACCAGGTACTTTTTTGCTTCGGTTATCTCAGCCATCCGTCGAACCATCAATAGAACAGAACAAGCGGAGGAAGCTAGGCCCCGGCAAGTACTTCCCCACCGAGCTCCCTGGAGCCGCCAGCGAAGGAGTTGCCATGGACGCCGTGCCTGCCGTGGGACAACCGACTCCGGCGGGGCACCAGGCACTTGTCGCGGAGGCAACCTTTCCCGCGACAGAAGAAATGCCTTTGGTCCTTGCCGTCGAGCCACAGGCTCCAGCATAGGCGCAGCACACCGTCTGATTCCTCCGAATAGGAGAGCTTCCTGAGGAGCAGGAAGAAGCTGAGAGAGTAGCCCGCCGGTCTGCTCTGTACCAATTCGTTGACAATGTCTTGTACAGAAAAAGATCGAATGGGGTGAAATTGATGTGCATCTCCCGGGAGGAAGGACTGGAGCTGTTGGCGGAGATACATGGAGGCATATGCAGCTCCCACATAGGGTCGAGGGCCCTTGCTGGCAAGGCTTTCCAGCAAGGTTTCTTCTGGCCCACTGCCCTCAAGGATGCGACAACACTAGTAACCAAGTGTGAAGTGTGCTAGTTCCATTCGAAGAAACTTCATCAGCCAGCTCAAGCCTTGCAGACAATCCCTCTCTCCTGGCCATTCTCGGTCTGGGGGCTCGACATATTGGGCCCTTTTCCCCGCGCCATCGGGGGCTTCGAGTACTTGAAAGTTGCTATTGACAAGTTCACAAAGTGGCCGGAGGTGGAAGCAGTGAGGAAGGTGACCGCACAGTCGGCCGTCAAATTCTTCAAGGGACTAGTTTGCCGCTTTGGTGTGCCAAAAAAAATCATCACCGACAATGGCACGCAGTTCACAAGCCACACCTTCATGCAGTATATTGAGGACCTCGGCAGCAAGGTCTGTTTTGCTTCTGTGGCACACGCACGGAGCAACGGCCAAGCGGAGAGGGCGAATGCAGAAGTGCTACATGGCCTGAGGACGAAGGCTTTCGACAGGCTGCACAAAAGCGGAAGGCGCTGGATTGATGAGTTGTTGGCGGTTCTTTGGTCGATCAGATCGACACCAAATCGAGCCACCGGCCAGACACCCTTTGCCCTGGTTTACGGGGCAGAAGCAGTTCTCCCCATGGAACTCATATACGGGTCACCTCGAGTGCTCTCTTATGATGAGCTTGAGCAAGAGCGATTGCGTCAAGATGACGCAACGTTCCTCGAGGAAGATCGTCTTTGGGCGGTTGTGAGAGCAGCACGCTACCAGCAAGCCTTGTGCCGCTACCATAGCCGCAAGGTTCATACCCGGAGCTTTGAGGAAGGCGACCTTGTTCTTCAGCGTGTTCATTCGGCCAAGAATTCCAACAAGTTGACGCTGAAGTGGGAAGGCCCTTATCGGGTAACATGAGTCACCAGGCCTGGCGCAGTCCGCCCGGAGACCGAAGATGCCATTCCAGTGAGCAACTCCTGGAACATCGAGCATCTTTGCAAGTTTTACCCATAAGGCGCGGCTGCCGGGCCCCCCGGCAAGCAACCTTTTTGTACAAGCCTTGCCGGCAAGGCATGTAACCCTTTGTACAAAGCCAGGCGCAGACTCTGTGCATAAATAAACGAAGCGCTGGCGCCCTAAGTTATAGCATGCATGCTAGATTGAGTCTCTCCCTCGGTTAGGGTTGATAGTGCTTAGCGGTGACTAACCCCTAGCATAGAGGTCGTGTTTGCATCTCTTTGTTCCTATCCAGCCTCTTTGGTTCGTAGGGTACATAAATGTTTCCGCCAAGCCGAGTGGAAGGAAGAGAACAAGCTGGCGCTTCGGACCCGACAAGCCAAGATTGCCGAAGACATGAAGGTCCACCCATGGCAAGCTAGGGTTGCCGGGGGCTGCAGATCCAGATAAGTTTTCCCATCCCCTGCTATGCATTTCCGTATGAAGCTTGGAACGTACGGAACCCCGTTTTGTTCCAAGGCTGCCGTGCTCCCCTCATTCCTATCACCCAAGAACTTCTTGGTTCAGAATATGGTTGTAGCCGTGGTGGCAAGGAAGCAAGCGTAGGGCCCACCCCCACTTTGTCCCTGCGTCCACCAAAGGCGTGAGTATGGATGAACAGAGTGGGGGAACGGCAAGGCCTGCTGCCGGGCAACAGTGTTTATATTGAAAATAACAAGGATTTGTTCGTTGGTATGGGCTTTGCTCACACACACACACAAGACCCGGCAAACACCCTTTTCCATTAATACGTTCCATACAGGTACAGTTCGTACGGAATGTAAACATGAACAGGGAAGTTACAAGTTTTAAATCTGACTAAGGCCCGAAGGCTTACAAATTGCAAACAGATAAAGTGCCCGTAATCCCTTTCTTGTCCCTCTCCTCAGGAAATGAAACAAGAAGGCAAAAGGGCACAGGAAGCGCCTAGGCGAGGTACGAGCAGCAGAAGGCGCCAAGAGAACATGCCGGCGGTCGCCTAGGAGAGGGCTGGAGGTGGTGGCGCCAGAGGAAGAGCTGGAAGATGAGGCAGCGCTCCGTCAATATGCTACGAAAACATCGGTGACATCATACTCCGACTTGATGGCCCGCCACCCGCCTTCTTCTTCGCCTTCTCTGGCCTCCCCACGCCATCCGCCCAAGGAGGCGACCCGAGAAGTTCAAGGAGCCGGCGACACGGATGATGGGGTCGCTGGTGTCGCCGATGAGCGGCATGCCCGACGCCTAGTCGGACCCATCATCCTGCCGCCCGCTACCCTCATCATCGCTGCTGCTGTCCTTCTCGCCACTCCCGCTCGAGGAAGAGTCTTCGTCATCAGAGGAGCTCTCCATGCAGCACCTTACGCGAGTCCCGAAGTGTCCAAAGACCTTGACAGAGAGGAGGCCACTCTCCATTAATTTGAAATGGAGAGTGAGCCCCTCCGTGAGGCTGTGGATGCGAGCGAAGGTCTTCCACCCACGGCGAAGGTACATAACGTGAGGGGATGGGAACCCGACGTCGGCCCATGTGCCGCTGTTCCCATAGCCCCTCATGTGCATCCTCAGCGCCTGCGGCGGGTCCAGCTCCATCTCCCGAGCAAATGGGGTCGGGAGACAAAGACGACGGCGCGCCGGCCGGCACAGCCTGATGAAGAACTCGTAGGGGTTATCGCTGATGTGGCCTTCCACCAGGGGAGGGGCCGCTGGTGGAGGCGAGGCCGACACGCCACCCCGTCCTTCTCTTCCCCGAGCACCGCGACGGCCTCAACCTCGCCCCCTCCCCCTTCCTCTAATGGCTGGCTCCGCCACCACGAGCTCTTGGGGAGGAGCGACACGTTGTCTAGCAGAGACCCTCGCCGCCACCCATGAAGCATCACCGCGCCCTCTCGCCATGACAGAAGGGAGGAAGGAGCAAGGATGGGGAGAGGCGGATGATGAAGGACTAAGAGGCACCGTTCCTCCCACTCCCCTTCTTATAAAGGACGGGGTCGGGGCTCGGCCGCCCCTTTCAGCCAATCCGGCTCATTAAGGTGACAGCGGGCGAGGCTGTCGACCGCCCTCCCCGCCCAATTGAAGGCACGTGGGAATCGACCCACGCGTGCATGACTTCCCATAACCCGCGCGCCTGTCATTCGCTCTGCATCGTGCATGCGACATACGTGGCGCGAGAGACGGGCGTAATGGGACGCGTGGAGCGACGGTTCCCAGGAAAGGACAATAAATGAGCGGCGGCCCTGCGGTCTCGAAGGGACACGCAAGCTGCCTTTTTACTGTTCACCGCAAGATGACGCAAGCGTGCTTTGATCACGTGCACGCGCCCACATCACGCATTCAACGCGGGTCGTGGGGAAGCGCAGCGAACGGAAAGCTACCGCGGTAAAAACCGCCCCGCCTGCCCGCGCACCGTTCTGGGCCTAGCCCAACAATGTGTCGCGCTTATGTGTGGCCCAGGCCCAGGGGCTCCTATCGGTGTACTAAAGTACGGGCGCTCCTTTGTACCCCTTATTTGTGCACGGGCAGTCAGAGCCGCGCCCATGACCACGCTTAAGCAAGGCAGAGACAGGAAATCAAAGCGGCGGGACGGCCAAAGCAATGCCAAGATAGAGGCATGAAGAGCAAGAAGGCGAAGTGGTTCCCCCCGGCAGGACCCTTGCCGGGGCGGCCTCCACGGCCCCGGCAAGGACCTTGCCGGGGCAGCCTATCTGACGCCAGCAGGGCGCGCCACCCTTGGGCCCTAGTTTCTCCAGCATCACCAACTGCGTTGGGACATAGGCTCGGGAGGCGCCTCCATGGTGGCATGCAGATCTTTGTGAAGACAATGAACACTTCAAATCAGAAGAGTAGAAGACGACGAACCTCGGCGAGATCCTTGCCGAGGAAACCCACAAGACCCCCGGCAAGACCCTTGCCGGGGACGACCGCAACGCCTCGGCAAGACCCTTGCCTGGGCCCCGGAAAGGCCCTTGCCGAGGACGTCTGCGATGCCACGGCCAGGCCCGCACCGGCCAAGCTTCTGCCACTGCTCCCATGCAGCTGCCAGCCCACCAGCTCGGTAGGCGCCTGCGTGTTGGCACGAGGCTTCTCGGCCAACTCAGCGCATGCCTACGTGGTGGCATGCAAATCTTCGTGAAAGCCCTACCACCGCGCCACCTCAGCAGCCAGCCAGCCTACATGGCGCTGACCGCCTTGCTGGCCCAGGCGCGTGTCAAGGCAGGGCGAGGTGGCGGTAAAGTGAAGGGGACACGTCAGAGGCGCATTAAATGCATCTTGTCTCGTAATAGCTAGCGATAGGCTTAACCACAGTACCCCGACGCCACCTCCTGTGTGCCACCCTGGCGATCCCCTTGCCTACAAAAGGAGGCCCGAGGCATCCAGGAGAAGGATTCAGACTTTTGGACAAGTTATGCTCATTGTAGCTAGTTCAAGAACCTCAAGAACACAAATATACACATCAAAGCAGGACTAGGGTATTACGCATCCCTACGCCCCGAACTTGGGTAAACGACCCACGTGCTCGTACTGACTACTGATCTTGCTCTCCTCACAACCCAACGCCCCGCAACCGTAGTAGGGATTCTTGTGATCCCATAGGAGTCATTTCCCACCGACACCATTAGGCCCATATCTTTGACGGGGGGTGCCCGGAACCCCTTCCGGTGACCCGGTATGTACCCGGTACCCTCCGGAACACTTCTGGTGTCCGAATACTATCGTCCTATATATCAATCTTTACCTCTCGACCATTTCGAGACTCCTCAACATGTTCGTGATCTCATCCAGGACTCCGAACAACATTCGGTCACCAAAGCACGCAACTCATATAATATTAAATCGTCATCGAATGTTAAGCGTGCGGACCCTACGGGTTTGAGAACTATGTAGACATGACCGAGACACTTCTCCGGTCAATAACCAATAGCGGAACCTAGATGCTCATATTGGCTCCTACATATTATACGAAGATCTTTATCGGTCGAACCATTATGACAACATACGTTATTCCCTTTGTCATCGGTATGTTACTTGACAGAGATTCGATCGTTGGTATCCACATACCTAGTTCAATCTCGTTACCGGTAAGTCTCTTTACTCATTCCGTAATACATCATCCTATAACTAACTCATTAGTTACTTTGCTTCCAAGGCTTCTTATGATATGCATTACCGAGAGGGCCCAGAGATACCTCTCCGATACTCGGAGTGACAAATCCTAATCTCGATCTATGCCAACCCAACAAACACCTATGGAGATACCTGTAGAGCATCTTTATGATCACCCAGTTATGTTGTGAGTTTGATAGCACACAAGGCATTCCTCCGGTGTTCGGGAGTTGCATAATCTCATAGTCGAAGGAATATGTATTTGACACGAAGAAAGCAATAGCAATAAAACTGAACGATCAATATGCTAAGCTAACGGATGGGTCTTGTCCATCACATCATTCTCCTAATGATGTGATCCCATTCATCAAATGACAACACATGTCTATGGTTAGGAAACTTAACCATCTTTGATTAACAAGCTAGTCTAGTAGAGGCTTACTAGGGACACAATGTTTTCTCTATGCATCCACACATGTATCAAGTTTCCGGTTAATACAATTCTAGCATGAATAATAAACATTTATCATGATATAAGGAATATAAAATAACAACTTTATTATTGCCTCTAGGGCATATTTCCTTCAAGATCTTCATGAAGTAGGTGATCTCCTTGCCCTTACAAACTTCTTGGTTCAACTCCACATCATGTCGGAGGCTCCCAAGCGACACCTGACCAATATAGGAGACACCACTCTCCAAAAGGTAATAGATGGTGTGTTGATGATGAACTCTTTGCTCTTGTGCTTCAAATGATAGTCTCCCTGCTACCTCTTGAGCACTGTGTTGGATTTCCCCGAAGAGGAGAGGATGATGCAGTAAAGTAGCGTAAGTATTTCCCTCAGTTTTTGAGAACCAAGGTATCAATCCAGTAGGAGACCACGCACAAGTCCCTCGTACCTACACAAAAAGATAGCAACTCGCAACCAACGCTTAGGGGTTGTCAATCCCTTCATGGTCACTTACAAGAGTGAGATCTGATAGAGATAATATTTTTGGTATTTTTGATAGATAGATGCAAAGTAAAAAGTAAAGGCAAAGTAAAAACAAAGCAAGTAAATAAAGTGATATAGATTGATATGATGAGAATAGACCCGGGGGCCATAGGTTTCACTAGTGGCTTTTCTCAAGAGCATAAGTATTCTACGGTGGGTGAACAAATTACTGTTGAGCAATTGACAGAATTGAGCATAGTTATGAGTATATCTAGGCAATGATCATGTATATAGGCATCACGTCCAAAACAAGTAGATCGAAACGATTCTGCATCTACTACTATTACTCCACTCATCGACCGCTATCCAGCATGCATCTAGAGTATTAAGTAAAAACAGAGTAACGCCGTAAGCAAGATGGCATGATGTAGAGGGATAAATTCATGCAATATGATAAAAAAACCATCTTGTTATCCTCGATGGCAACAATATAATATGTGCCTTGCAACTCTTTCTGTCACTGAGTAAGGACACCGCAAGACTGAACCCAAAGCTAAGCACTTCTCCCATTGCAAGAACTACCAATCTAGTTGGCCAAACCAAAAAGATAATTCGAAGAGACTTGCAAAGATAACTCAATCATACATAAAAGAATTCAGAGAAGAATCAATTATTTTCCATAGATAATACTGGATCATAAACCCACAATTCATCGGTCTCAACAAACACACCGCAAAAAGAAGATTACATCGAATAGATCTCCACGAGAGAGGGGGAGAACATTGTATTGAGATCCAAAAAGAGAGAAGAAGCCATCTAGCTACTAGCTATGGACCCGAAGGTCTGAAGTAAACTACTCACACTTCATCGGAGGGGCTATGGTGATGATGTAGAAGCCCTCCATGGTGGATGCCCCCTCCGGCGGAGCTCCAGAACAGGCCCCAAGATGGGATCTCGTGGATACAGAAGGTTGCGGCGGTGGAGTTAGGTTTTTGGCTCCCGTTCTGATCGTTCGGGGATACGTAGGTATATATAGGAGGAAGGAGTACGTCGGTGGAGCTCTGAGGGGCCCACGAGGTAGGGGGGCACGCCCAGGGGGGGCGCCCTCCACGCTCGTGACCTCCTCGGGCACTGCTTGGAGTAGGGTCCAAGTCTCCTGGGTCACGTTCGGTTGGAAAATCACGATCCTGAAGGTTTCATTCCGTTTGGACTCCGTTTGATATTCTGTTTCTTCGAAATACTGAAAAAGGCAAAAAACAACAATTCTGGGCTGGGCCTCCGGTTAATAGGTTAGTCCCAAAAGTAAAATAAAAGTGGAAAATAAAGCCCAATATAGTCCAAAACAGTAGATAAAGTAGCATGGAGCAATCAAAAATTATAGATACATTGGAGACGTATCAGGCATCCCCAAGCTTAATTCCTGCTCGTCCTCGAGTAGGTAAATGATAAAAAAAAGAATTTTTGATGCGGAGTGGTACTTTGGCATAATTTCAATGTAAATCTTCTTAATTGTGATATGAATATTCAGATCCGAAAGATTCAAGACAAAAGTTCATATTGACACAAAAATAATAATACTTCGAGCATACTAATCAAAGCAATCATGTCTTCTCAAAATAACATGGCAAAAGAAAGTTCATCCCTACAAAATCATATAGTTAGGCTATGCTTCATTTTCGTCACACAAAGATGTTCCCAACTTCTTGTAACGCCCCGGATTCGATGCGCCAGGTGTCTTCCAGTATTCGCCGTAGTTGCCATGTCATTTGCTTGCGTGTTGCATTTTGCCATGTCATCATCTGCATTTCATCTGCATGTTTTTCAAAACTTGCATCCGTTCGGGTTCCGCCGGTTCTCTCCATTGTCCGTTCCGAGTCCGGACACACTCGCACGCGCCCGCGGCACCTCCGCAATATTATTTTATAAGTGGCACAAAAATGTTCTCGGAATGGGTTGAAACTTGGCGTGCAGTATTATTATAGTGTAGACAGAGCGCCTGTCAAGTTTCATCGCATTCGGAGCTCGTTTGATAGCCCAACTGTCATTCGTAGCGGCACCGTTGCCGGTTTATTCGTCGGACGTTTCGGTCTCCAAAACAGTCGCCGGGTCGCACTTCTCTTCTCTCCTCTCAGCCCGAGGCCTTCTAACCACAGCCCACTAACCCCTCATAGGCCCAGCCTAGTCCCCCCTCTGACCGGAGCTGCACGATCGCGATCGTACGGTTCGAATCGCTTCCAAACCCCCCCAAACCTAGCCCCTACCCTATATAAACAACCTCCATGCCATTTTTGGCATTCCCTAGTCTTCCCCTACCCCTAGACCCCCTCTCCTCGGATCTGCCGCCACCAACAACAGCCAACCTCCCTCCTCCTCAAATCCGGCGCCGGCCACCTCTTCTCCGCCACTTGGCAGCGCCCCATTGGCCAGCAGCCGCCGCGCAGCCGCCCTCGCCCTACCGCCGAGCGCCACCTGTCCCCCTCCAGCTCTCCTTCCACCGCGGCCCGCCTGAGCCCGCGGTCAGCCCGCCCAAGCCCATCTGGGCCTGGGTCAGCCCGCACCGTGCCGCCGTCTCGCTGTGGATCGGGAGGAGCCCGATCCCGCGGCTGCGCTCCGCCTCCGCGCTCCCTTTGCTCATCGCTGCACCCAACCCCGCCTCCTCCTCGTTGCCGCCTTGCCAACTAGGCCGGACCTCGCCCCCGTGCCCTACTCCTCCTTCTTCCCTCCTCTAATATGGTCTTCTCTCCCTCTCATGATCTCTCTCTTCCCCCCACTCTGCAGGACGCCATGGAGCTCTGCCCGTCGTCGGTGGTCCTCGCCGTCGCCGGGAACCGGTTTCTCCCACCAGATCCGGCGTAGGTCTGCCCGTCCCCAATCTCCCCTTGCACCGTCGGCTCCCGTCGCTGTCCCAGCAGCGCACCGCCGTGGCCCTGCGTCCTCTGCATCGAGCGGAGGAAGACGCCTCCGCTCGCCAACCCCGCGTGGGCCCCGCACCGCCGGCCCAGGCAACGGCCTGCCTCGCCTCCTCTCCTCCGGCCCAGCCAAGGCCCAGCCCAGCTTCAGCCTCCACATCGGCTCACCTCGCCCTCTGTTTTTTTGCTAGGTATAAAAAACTACCAAGTCCCAACTTTTGCATGTTATGTGGGCTACTTTGTCATGCCATAACTCAGTGTGTGTAGCTCCGTTTTGTGCATGTAATATATCAAATTGTTCATATGGATGTGCTCTACATTTTTTTCAATTGGGTCATGTTCATTTGAGTCCATCTTGATGCCCAAATCATCGTTGCAAGAGTGCATGTTGCTGTTAACCTGCTGAATCTATTATAACATGGTGATTTGTCTTTTTCATTGCATTTTGTGTGTGCATCCTATGAGCTTGATGTCTACATGTGTTTTGTACTATGTCATGCCATCTTCATAGTGGTGAAATCCATGTATTTTTGTGAGCTTTGTACTGAGTTCTTCGAGCTCCTGAAATAGGGTACTTGCTGTTACTGTTTTGCTAGACTGTTTCTGCTATATGATGATGCTATGTAAACCTGCTGCTACAAGTCATTCTATGCATAACATGGATATGTTCACTAAAGATGTTTTGTTATACATGTCATGATATATCCATCCATGCCCCTGGTTGTATTTATAGCCTGCTGTAACTTGTTGTAATCTTGCTCTCAAATTGCTAAATAATGTTGCTGTCAGACTGTTAACATTAAGTTCAATGTTGCCATGATTGTTGTTAGTGATCCATGCACCCTATGAACTTGCTCTTGCCATGCTTAGCTTCATAAACATGTATTCTTACTGTTGGTTACCTTGCCATACCATGTATTGCTCTGTGGTGAGTGGTACAAGCTCACCAACATGTCTACTTATTGTTGTTCCTGCCATGTATGAATCTGTCATATCACTTGCTATGTTTACATGGGTGCCATCTTATCTTCTGTTCCTTTTTGGATCATGGTCAGTAAGGGACTTTTGTTCTGCAATTAGTAGATTCATTCCATGCCTTTGTTTGCCATGTTAAGTTCCTGTAGCATGTTGGTTGATAGCTCTAAACATTGCAACCTGATGTTATTTCTGCCAAATCTGAAACTGTTATTATTTGCAATCTTGCCATGTCCTTTTGAGCATGTTCTAGTAGTTTCTGGAGATAGCTCAGTGTTCATGTTTTGTCATGCTTTACCTGTACTTCATGACCATGCCTTTTGTTTTCATGTTGAGGTGCTGTAGAATATTGTTTTGATGCTTGCAAGTTGCCTAGTTGCTGTTTTTGAACAGCTTGTCCTTTGAACTTGTATAGAGTGTATGTGTTGAACCGTTGCTCCGTTTTGAGTGTGCTCTATATGAAACTTGCTTGATTTTGCATGAAGTTTCATATTAATATGTTGCATCCTTGTTTTGAGGTGTTTGCTTGATGTTTGGATGCATTTAGCATCAATGCCATGTTTAACTCGTTTTGCTCATATCTTCTAGGCCGTAGCTCCGAATTAAATAAACTTTATATGTAACTTGACTAGAATCTCGTGTAGATCATCTTGATGCATCTTAACTTGCTGTTTAACAACTTGAACATAAGGTTTATTCAGTTCTGGACCAATTCCTAAATTTGCATATGAGGACTTACCGGAATTGTTATATGTTGTTTCCGGCCTCATTTAAACTTGCCTTGATGTGTTGTTCTTGTTTGCATCATCTCTTGCCATGAGTAGCCTCATCTAGTTTTGTCATGAATCATGCTTGGTTGTGCATCATGTCTTTTCCATGTGTGGTGTGTTTACTATGTTGTGTGCTTCTTCTCGATAGTTCCCGTTTCGTTGCGATCGTGAGGATTCGTTCGTCTACGCTTGGTTCGTCTTCATGGCTTCATCTTCTTCATGGACTCATTCTTCTTCCTTGCGGGAATTTAGGCAAGATGACCATCACCCTGGATCTCACTACTATCATTGCTATGCTAGTTGCTTCGTTCTATCGCTTTGCTGCGCTACCTATCTTTTGCTCTTCAAGCCTCCCCAAATTGCCAAGAACCTCTAACCTTTGTCACCCTTCCTAGCAAACCGTTGCTTGGCTATGTTACCGCTTTTGCTCAGCCCCTCTTATAGCGTTGTTAGTTGCAGGTGAAGTTGAAGATTGCTCCATGGTGGACAGGATTATGTTGGGATATCACAATATCTCTTATTTAATTAATGCATCTATATACTTGGTAAAGGGTGGAAGACTCGGCCTTATGCCTGGTGTTTTGTTCCACTCTTGCCGCCCTAGTTTCCGTCATACCGGTTGTCGTGGAATAGTCACGTCAGTTGTCCTCGTGAAATGACTTAGTTGTGGAGCCATCGCAACTAGGAAGCTTGAAGGGGTTAAATCGGGACAAGGGACACGAGAGAGTTTATACTAGTTCAGCCCCTTACGATGAAGGTAAGGCCTACATCTAGTTGGGTTGGTATTGATGTTTCGATAACCAGGGAGCGAGATACGCTATGCCCGGCTCTCGATGAGTTGTTTCTTGCCCTAAGCCGCCTGCGGGTCGTCCCCTTATATACATGGGTTGACCCCTGTGGCTTACAAAGTCCCGGCCGGCATATAAATAGAGACCGGCTCAGTGACCTGTTAAATCTACCTTACATTACAAGTCATGCCAATATGGCGATTTACTACAATGGGCTTTAAGCCGCCCGTAGGCCTTAAGCTCTTTATTGAACCGCCATCTTCATGCTTGGTCTTGGGCTTCCTCTGATGAAGATTCTTTGCGTAACCCGACTCCTCCTGGGCGGCTTACACAAATAGTCATATCCCCAACATTAGGCCCTGGATTGATTTGAACCTGTTCATGTCAATCTAAAAATATTTTTAAAGAATTAAATCTTCAGTCTTCGCAAAGGTCTTCTAACCCGCCATGACATCATCTCTTGGATCCGGGTTAAACTGCTGTGACGTCACCATATCCTTCAACGGATCTTTGCCTTTATTGACTGTTCCGAAAATCGAGGCATCGGGGCCGCTGGATAATAATTCTTATCTCCTCATTTCCCGCGCTGTCTCAGTTATTCTCTCCTTATAAATAGGCACGACCTAGGTCTCCCATTCTCCTCGTTCCAGTCGTCTTCCTCCTCTTGCCTCCTCTCTGCTACTCGAGCTCCGCCACCGCCGCCGCAGATCTTCCTGTCTTCACCAACTCAGGCCGCTGCATCAACCTGGTTGGACCAGAAAGAACGCGATATCCTTCCGCAGCAACCTTGCATCAGTGAGTCTCCCCTTTCCTGCTCCTTAGATCTACATCAAGGTCTTCGAGTTCTTCGAGTTCTTCGCTGTTCGGTAGCTTTCTTTCGTAGATTTCTTTACCCTCGCACTTCTTGATCTTGAAGATGATAAAAACTGATGCGGTAGATGTTTTGCACCTACTTTGAAATGCAAATGAACCCCTTTCTGTCATATAGAAGCCCCATTCAAGCCCTTGAACTTTATCCGCTCCAGTCTTAGGTCTAGAAATTTTCCTTTCCAGAACGGTTGTTTGATCCAAGATAACAGTGGTAGATGATAAAACCTGTTTGTATCACCCGGAAAATTACTTCTGTCAAATACCCATAAACACGACTATCCATGTAACCGGTTTAAATAAGTAATACTGAGACGAAAAATCTTGCTTTCTTCTCATGACCTTAAGAATTTTGAACTGCTCTTGATACTTGTAGCGGCTTAAATATTGTTGCACTGTCACCCTTATATCATTAGGCCCCTTGCTTAAGCCGCTACCTTAAATAACCTTATATCCCGGGTTAAATTTGAACCGGAACTTTTACTTTGTCGTAGGCCACTGTCATTATGGCTCCTAAGGTGGCCAAGCCTCCGTCACTTGCAACTGGGTTCCATCCACAGTCACTAAAAGCAAACTTGCCGAGTTTGTAGCGTCTGGCCATCTGCCAAAGAAGGAGGTCATGTCCTATCGTGCCCCTCACCCGTCTGAAGAGATACCTCAACCCAAAGACGGAGAGGTAGTAGTTTTCACAGACCACATGAACCGGGGATTTGCCCCTCCCGGCTCAAAATTGTTCAGGGAAGTTCTGAATTTCTTTGACCTGAGGCCTCAAGACATCGGACCCAATTCCGTGTCCAATCTGTGCAATTTCGAAGTCTTCTGCGAGGTTTACTTAGGAGAGGAACCAAGTCTGCTACTGTTCAGGGAGCTTTTTTACTTAAACCGGCAGAATGAGCGCGCCAGCGGACCTAGTCTTGAACTTGGTGGCATCTCAATCCAGCGGCGGAGAGACTGCCTTTTTCCTTACGCTGAGCTGCCGAGTCATCCCAAAGACTGGAACCAGACGTGGTTCTACTGCCAAGACACCTCTCCGGATAACGAGAAGCCTCTACCCGGCTTTCGCGCCATGCGCCTGGAATCCAAACACCCTTTACCTGACAAGTTAACTGGTGTTGAGCGCCTGCCTCTTAACCCCGCCATGAGAAAGATCAAGGCCCTCTTAGGCAACGGGTTAATCGGCATTGATTTGGTCCGGGTCTGGGTCACCTGGCGAATATTACCATTAAGCCGCCGTTCCGGCTTATTGTGTACTTACACATGCAAAAAGGACGACTCAATGCGTCATAATCCTGAGGACTTACCAGACGATGTGGTAGATGCTACAGTCCAATCACTATTGAAGGAAGGCACTGTAACCAGCAACACTTTCAGTTTGCTTCCCTTCTGCAAGAATAATCCGGCTCCTGCAGTAAGTTACTAATCATCACAAATATTCTTTAATATGTTACCTTCTGGTACTTATGATTCCTTGTCTTTTTCCACAGGCTGATGACAACTTCTGGAAGGTCAAGTATGACCATGAGGCTGCAAAACTGGCCAGGGCGACCAAGAAGACCGAAAGGAAAGCCGCCAGGACGGGTACCTCTAAAAAGAAGAACCCCAGCGCCTCTGACATGATGAGATTGGACGATTCTTCTTCAGATGAGGAAGAGGTAATTTTTTTAATTTTCTTCAATTCCTTCACCGTTATCTTACTGACATTTAGATCTTTTCAGGAGGATACTGGGAACAGCCAAGCAGCTGGCGAAGAGGTAACTATAATTTCCTCCGACTCAGATCCTTTGCCAACACAAAGAATCCGAAGGGTGACCCGGAAAGTAAGGTTTTCACACCCTCTCGCTTACCAAGATCCTCAATTTCTTTTGAAGCAACATCAGCTTGAGAACCGGAGGCAGACTCGGGCCAACCAGGACGCAGAGCTTTCCTCCGGCTTCCCCGATGTAACCAGGAAGCGTCGGACCGAGGTTATCTCCGACTTACGTTTTGTTTTACCCTTGATGGGTTTGATTCGCCAACCTCTCAATTCCTCTGACTCCAACTATCAGGATACCTCCCCTTCTTCTGATGAGTTAATGCAATCAAACATGCCGGCTTTCAAAACGGCTCCCGGGTAATATAACCTTTCTTACTTTGAGTTTATCCATACTTATGCTTTGATACTTACCCTTCCACTTTGATTGACAGTGGGCAAGTAAAGCCCAGCAAGAAGGCCAAGAAAAATAAGCCGTCTCAAGACCCGGTGGTTACTGAACCGGTGCTTGACTCGTCCATTCCAGATAGCTCCGCTCCTCAGCCACCACCTGAGCCGGCTTCTGACATTCCCAAGCCAACTTCTGACCCGCCTGCAGAAGACATGATTCATAACTCGGATGACCCGGAAGTTCCAAGCCCTGACAAGACGGTTGATCCGGGAGTTGAAATTGTGAAGAGCCAGTATGTTGAACCGGGCCGGCCCACTGCCCTTGCCCAATGTACCGCCCAGCCCCCGTCACTTGCAACTGGGTTCAATCCACAGTCACTAAAAGCAAACTTGCCGAGTTTGTAGCGTCTGGCCATCTGCCAAAGAAGGAGGTCATGTCCTATCGTGCCCCTCACCAGTCTGAAGAGATACCTCAACCCAAAGACGGAGAGGTAGTAGTTTTCACAGACCACATGAACCGGGGATTTGCCCCTCCCGGCTCAAAATTGTTCAGGGAAGTTCTGAATTTCTTTGACCTGAGGCCTCAAGACATCGGACCCAATTCCATGTCCAATCTGTGCAATTTCCAAGTCTTCTGCGAGGTTTACTTAGGAGAGGAACCAAGTCTGCTACTGTTCAGGGAGCTTTTTTACTTAAACCGGCAGAATGAGCGCGCCAGCGGACCTAGTCTTGAACTTGGCGGCATCTCAATCCAGCGGCGGAGAGACTGCCTTTTTCCTTACGCTGAGCTGCCGAGTCATCCCAAAGACTGGAACCAGACGTGGTTCTACTGCCAAGACACCTCTCCGGATAACGAGAAGCCTCTACCCGGCTTTCGCGCCATGCGCCTGGAATCCAAACACCCTTTACCTGACAAGTTAACTGGTGTTGAGCGCCTGCCTCTTAACCCCACCATCAGAAAGATCAAGGCCCTCTTAGGCAACGGGTTAACCGGCATTGATTTGGTCCGGGTCTGGGTCACCAGGCGGATATTACCATTAAGCCGCCGTTCCGGCTTATTGTGTACTTACACATGCAAAAAGGACGACTCAATGCGTCATAATCCTGAGGACTTACCAGACGATGTGGTAGATGCTACAGTCCAATCACTATTGAAGGAAGGCACTGTAACCAGCAACACTTTCAGTTTGCTTCCCTTCTGCAAGAATAATCCGGCTCCTGCAGTAAGTTACTAATATTCACAAATATTCTTTAATATGTTACCTTCTGGTACTTATGATTCCTTGTCTTTTTCCACAGGCTGATGACAACTTCTGGAAGGTCAAGTATGACCATGAGGCTGCAAAACTGGCCCGGGCGACCAAGAAGACCGAAAGGAAAGCCGCCAGGACGGGTACCTCTAAAAAGAAGAACCCCAGCGCCTCTGACATGATGAGATTGGACGATTCTTCTTCAGATGAGGAAGAGGTAATTTTTTTAATTTTCTTCAATTCCTTCACCGTTATCTTACTGACATTTAGATCTTTTCAGGAGGATACTGGGAACAGCCAAGCAGCTGGCGAAGAGGTAACTATAATTTCCTCCGACTCAGATCCTTTGCCAACACAAAGAATCCGAAGGGTGACCCGGAAAGTAAGGTTTTCACACCCTCTCGCTTACCAAGATCCTCAATTTCTTTTGAAGCAACATCAGCTTGAGAACCGGAGGCAGACTCGGGCCAACCAGGACGCAGAGCTTTCCTCCGGCTTCCCCGATGTAACCAGGAAGCGTCGGACCGAGGTTATCTCCGACTTACGTTTTGTTTTACCCTTGATGGGTTTGATTCGCCAACCTCTCAATTCCTCTGACTCCAACTATCAGGATACCTCCCCTTCTTCTGATGAGTTAATACAATTAAACATGCCGGCTTTCAAAACGGCTCCCGGGTAATATAACCTTTCTTACTTTGAGTTTATCCATACTTATGCTTTGATACTTACCCTTCCACTTTGATTGACAGTGGGCAAGTAAAGCCCAGCAAGAAGGCCAAGAAAAATAAGTCGTCTCAAGACCCGGTGGTTACTGAACCGGTGCTTGACTCGTCCATTCCAGACAGCTCCGCTCCTCAGCCACCACCTGAGCCGGCTTCTGACATTCCCAAGCCAACTTCTGACCCGCCTGCAGAAGACATGATTCATAACTCGGATGACCCGGAAGTTCCAAGCCCTGACAAGACGGTTGATCCGGGAGTTGAAATTGTGAAGAGCCAGTATGTTGAACCGGGCCGGCCCACTGCCCTTGCCCAATGTACCGCCAAGCCCCCGTCACTTGCAACTGGGTTCAATCCACAGTCACTAAAAGCAAACTTGCCGAGTTTGTAGCGTCTGGCCATCTGCCAAAGAAGGAGGTCATGTCCTATCGTGCCCCTCACCCGTCTGAAGAGATACCTCAACCCAAAGACGAAGAGGTAGTAGTTTTCACAGACCACATGAACCGGGGATTTGCCCCTCCCGGCTCAAAATTGTTCAGGGAAGTTCTGAATTTCTTTGACCTGAGGCCTCAAGACATCGGACCCAATTCCGTGTCCAATCTGTGCAATTTCCAAGTCTTCTGCGAGGTTTACTTAGGAGAGGAACCAAGTCTGCTACTGTTCAGGGAGCTTTTTTACTTAAACCGGCAGAATGAGCGCGCCAATGGACCTAGTCTTGAACTTGGCGGCATCTCAATCCAGCGGCGGAGAGACTGCCTTTTTCCTTACGCTGAGCTGCCGAGTCATCCCAAAGACTGGAACCAGACGTGGTTCTACTGCCAAGACACCTCTCCGGATAACGAGAAGCCTCTGCCCGGCTTTCGCGCCATGCGCCTGGAATCCAAACACCCTTGACCTGACAAGTTAACTATTGTTGAGCGCCTGCCTCTTAACCCCACCATCAGAAAGATCAAGGCCCTCTTAGGCAACGGGTTAACCGACATTGATTTGGTCCGGGTCTGGGTCACCTGGAGGATATTACCATTAAGCCGCCGTTCCGGCTTAATGTGTACTTACACATGCAAAAAGGACGACTCAATGCGTCATAATCCTGAGGACTTACCAGACGATGTGGTAGATGCTACAGTCCAATCACTATTGAAGGAAGGCACTGTAACCAGCAACACTTTCAGTTTGCTTCCCTTCTGCAAGAATAATCCGGCTCCTGCAGTAAGTTACTAATCTTCACAAATATTCTTTAATATGTTACCTTCTGGTACTTATGATTCCTTGTCTTTTTCCACAGGCTGATGACAACTTCTGGAAGGTCAAGTATGACCATGAGGCTGCAAAACTGGCCCGGGCAACCAAGAAGACCGAAAGTAAAGCCGCCGGGACGGGTACCTCTAAAAAGAAGAACCCCAACGCCTCTGACATGATGAGATTGGACGATTCTTCTTCAGATGAGGAAGAGGTAATTTTTTTAATTTTCTTCAATTCCTTCACCGTTATCTTACTGACATTTAGATCTTTTCAGGAGGATACTGGGAATAGCCAAGCAGCTGGCGAAGAGGTAACTATAATTTCCTCCGACTCAGAGCCTTTGGCAACACAAAGATTCCGAAGGGTGACCCGGAAAGTAAGGTTTTCACACCCTCTCGCTTACCAAGATCCTCAATTTATTTTGAAGCAACATCAGCTTGAGAACCGGAGGCAGACTCGGGCCAACCAGGACGCAGAGCTTTCCTCTGGCTTACCCGTTGTAACCAGGAAGCGTCGGACCGAGGTTATCTCCGACTTACGTTTTGTTTTACCCTTGATGGGTTTGATTCGCCAACCTCCCAATTCCTCTGACTCCAACTATCAGGATACCTCCCCTTCTTCTGATGAGTTGATGCAATCAAACATGCCGGATTTCAAAACGGCTCCCGGGAAATATAACCTTTCTTACTTTGAGTTTATCCATACTTATGCTTTGATACTTACCCTTCCACTTTGATTGACAGCGGTCAAGTAAAGCCCAGCAAGAAGGGCAAGAAAAATAAGCCATCTCAAGACCCGGTGGTTACTGGACCGGTGCTTGACTCGTCCATTCCAGACAGCTCCGCTCCTCAGCCACCACCTGAGCCGGCTTCTGTCATTCCCAAGCCAACTTCTGACCCGCCTGCAGAAGACATGATTCATAACTCGGATGACCCGGAAGTTCCAAGCCCTGACAAGACGGTTGATCCGGGAGTTGAAATTGTGAAGAGCCAGTATGTTGAACCGGGACGGCCCACTGCCCTTGCCCAATGTACCGCCAAGCCCCGTCACTTGCAACTGGGTTCCATCGATAGTCACTAAAAGCAAACTTGCCGAGTTTGTAGCGTCTTGCCATCTGCCAAAGAAGGAGGTCATGTCCTATCGTGCCCCTCACCCGTCTTAAGAGATACCTCAACCCAAAGACGGAGAGGTAGTAGTTTTCACAGACCACATGAACCGGGGATTTGCCCCTCCCGGCTCAAAATTCTTCAAGGAATTTCTGAATTTCTTTGACCTGAGGCCTCAAGACATCGGACCCAATTCCCTGTCCAATCTGTGCAATTTCCAAGTCTTCTGCAAGGTTTACTTAGGAGAGGAACCAAGTCTGCTACTATTCAGGGACTTTTTTACTTAAACCGGCAGAATGAGCACGCCAGTGGACCTAGTCTTGAACTTGGCGGCATCTCAATCCAGCGGCGGAGAGACTGCCTTTTTCTTTACGCTGAGCTGCCGAGTCATCCCAAAGACTGGAACCAGACGTGGTTCTACTGCCAAGACACCTCTCCGGATAACGAGAAGCCTCTGCCCGGCTTTCGCGCCATGCGCCTGAAATCCAAACACCCTTTACCTGACAAGGTAACTGGTGTTGAGCGCCTGCCTCTTAACCCCACCATCAGAAAGAGCAAGGCCCTCTTAGGCAACGGGTTAACCGGCACTGATTTGGTCGGGTCTGGGTCACCTGGCGGATATTATCATTAAGCCGCCGTTCCGGCTTAATGTGTACTTACACATGCAAAAAGGACGACTCAATGCGTCATAATCCTGAGGACGTACCAGACGATGTGGTAGATGCTATAGTCCAATCACTATTGAAGGAAGGCACTGTAACCAGCAACACTTTCAGTTTGCTTCCCTTCTGCAAGAATAATCCGGCTCGTACAGTAAGTTACTAATCTTCACAAATATTATTTAATATGTTACCTTCTGGTACTTATGATTCCTTGTCTTTTTCCACAGGCTGATGACAACTTCTGGAAGGTCAAGTATGACCATGAGGCTGCAAAACTGGCCCGGGCGACCAAGAAGACCGAAAGGAAAGCCGCCAGGACGGGTACCTCTAAAAAGAAGAACCCCAACGCCTCTGACATGATGAGATTGGACGATTCTTCTTCAGATGAGGAAGAGGTAATTTTTTTAATTTTCTTCAATTCCTTCACCGTTATCTTACTGACATTTAGATCTTTTCAGGAGGATACTAGGAACAGCCAAGCAGCTGGCGAAGAGGTAACTATAATTTCCTCCGACTCAGAGCCTTTGGAAACACAAAGAATCCGAAGGGTGACCCGGAAAGTAAGGTTTTCACACCCTCTCGCTTACCAAGATTCTCAATTTCTTTTGAAGCAACAGCAGCTTGAGAACCGGAGGCAGACTCGGGCCAACCAGGACGCAGAGCTTTCCTCCGGCTTACCCGATGTAACCAGGAAGCGGCGGACCGAGGTTATCTCCGACTCACATTTTGTTTTACCCTTGATGGGTTTGATTCGCCAACCTCTCAATTCCTCTGACTCCAACTATCAGGATACCTCCCCTTCTTCTGATGAGTCGATGCAATCAAACATGCCGGCTTTGAAAACGGCTCCCGGGTAATATGACCTTTCTTACTTTGCGTTTATCCATATTTATGCTTTGATACTTACCCTTCCACTTTGATTGACAGCGGGCAAGTAAAACCCAGCAAGAAGGCCAAGAAAAATAAGCCGTCTCAAGACCCGGTGGTTACTGAACCGGTGCTTGACTCGTCCATTCCAGACAGCTCCGCTCCTCAGTCACCACCTGAGCCGGCTTCTAACATTCCCAAGCCAACTTCTGACGCGCCTGCAGAAGACATAATTCATAACTCGGATGACCCAGAAGTTCCAAGCCCTGACAAGACGGTTGATCCGGGAGTTGAAATTGTGAAGAGCTAGTATGTTGAACCGGGCGGGCCCACTTCCCTTGCCCAATGTACCGCCAAGCCCCCGTCACTTGCAACTGGGTTCCATCCACAGTCACTAAAAGCAAATTTGCCGAGTTTGTAGCGTCTGGCCATCTGCCAAAGAAGGAGGTCATGTCCTATCGTGTCCCTCACCCGTCTGAAGAGATACCTCAACCCAAAGACGAAGAGGTAGTAGTTTTCACAGACCACATGAACCGGGGATTTGCCCCTCCCGGCTCAAAATTCTTCAGGGAAGTTCTGAATTTCTTTGACCTGAGGCCTCAAGACATCGGACCCAATTCCGTGTCCAATCTGTGCAATTTCCAAGTCTTCTGCGAGGTTTACTTAGGAGAGGAACCAAGTCTGCTACTGTGCAGGGAGCTTTTTTACTTAAACCGGCAGAATGAGCGCGCCAGCGGACCTAGTCTTGAACTTGGCGGCATCTCAATCCAGCGGCGGAGAGACTGCCTTTTTCCTTACGTTGAGCTACCGAGTCATCCCAAAGACTGGAACCAGACGTGGTTCTACTGCCAAGACACCTCTCCGGATAACGAGAAGCCTCTGCCCGGCTTTCGCGCCATGCGCCTGGAATCCAAACACCCTTTACCTGACAAGTTAACTAGTGTTGAGCGCCTGCCTCTTAACCCCACCATCAGAAAGATCAAGGCCCTCTTAGGCAACGGGTTAACATGCATTGATTTGGTCCGGGTCTGGGTCACCTGGCGGATATTACCATTGAGCCGCCGTTCCGGCTTAATGTGTACTTACACATGCAAAAAGGACGAGTCAATGCATCATAATCCTGAGGACTTACCAGACGATGTGGTAGATGCTACAGTCCAATCACTATTGAAGGAAGGCACTGTAACCAGCAACACTTTCAGTTTGCTTCCCTTCTGCAAGAATAATCCGGCTCCTGCAGTAACTTACTAATCTTCACAAATATTCTTTAATATGTTACCTTCTGGTACTTATGATTCCTTGTCTTTTTCCACAGGCGGATGACAACTTCTGGAAGGTCAAGTATGACCATGAGGCTGCAAAACTGGCCCGGGCGACCAAGAAGACCGAAAGGAAAGCCGCCAGGACGGGTACCTCTAAAAAGAAGAACCCCAGCGCCTCTGACATGATGAGATTGGACGATTCTTCTTCAGATGAGGAAGAGGTAACTTTTTTAATTTTCTTCAATTCCTTCACCGTTATCTTACTGACATTTAGATCTTTTCAGGAGGATACTGGGAACAGCCAAGCAGCTGGCGAAGAGGTAACTATAATTTCCTCCGACTCAGAGCCTTTGCCAACACAAAGAATCCGAAGGGTGACCCGGAAAGTAAGGTTTTCACACCCTCTCTCTTACCAAGATCCTCAATTTCTTTTGAAGCAACAGCAGCTTGAGAACCGGAGGCAGACTCGGGCCAACCAGGACGCAGAGCTTTCCTCCGGCTTACCCAATGTAACCAGGAAGCGTCGGACCGAGGTTATCTCCGACTTACGTTTTGTTTTACCCTTGATGGGTTTGATTCGCCAACCTCTCAATTCCTATGACTCCAACTATCAGGATACCTCCCCTTCTTCTGATGAGTCGATGCAGTCAAACATGCCAGCTTTCAAAACGGCTCCCTGGTAATATAACCTTTCTTACTTTGAGTTTATCCATATTTATGCTTTGATACTTACCCTTCCACTTTGATTGACAGCGGGCAAGTAAAACCCAGCAAGAAGGCCAAGAAAAATAAGCCATATCAGGACCCGGTGGTTACTGAACCGGTGCTTGACTCGTCCATTCCAGACAGCTCCGCTCCTCAGCCACCACCTGAGCCGGCTTCTGTCATTCCCAAGCCAACTTCTGACCCGCCTGCAGAAGACATGATTCATAACTCGGATGACCCGGAAGTTCCAAGCCCTGACAAGACGGTTGATCCGGGAGTTGAAATTGTGAAGAGCCAGTATGTTGAACCGGGCCGGCCCACTGCCCTTGCCCAATGTACCGCCAAGCCCCGTCACTTGCAACTGGGTTCCATCCACAGTCACTAAAAGCAAACTTGCCGAGTTTGTAGCATCTTGCCATCTGCCAAAGAAGGAGGTCATGTCCTATCGTGCCCCTCACCCGTCTTACGAGATACCTCAACCCAAAGACGGAGAGGTAGTAGTTTTCACAGACCACATGAACCGGGGATTTGCCCCTCCAGGCTCAAAATTCTTCAGGGAAGTTCTGAATTTCTTTGACCTGAGGCCTCAAGACATCGGACCCAATTCTGTGTCCAATCTGTGCAATTTCCAAGTCTTCTGCAAGGTTTACTTAGGAGAGGAACCAAGTCTGCTACTGTTCAGGGAGCTTTTTTACTTAAACCGGCATAATGAGCACGCCAGTGGACCTAGTCTTGAACTTGGCGGCATCTCAATCCAGCGGCGGAGAGACTGCCTTTTTCTTTACGCTGAGCTGCCGAGTCATCCCAAAGACTGGAACCAGACGTGGTTCTAATCCGAAGACACCTCTCCGGATAACGAGAAGCCTCTGCCCGGCTTTCACGCCATGCGCCTGAAATCCAAACACCCTTTACCTGACAAGGTAACTGGTGTTGAGCGCCTGCCTCTTAACCCCACCATCAGAAAGAGCAAGGCCCTCTTAGGCAACGGGTTAACCGGCATTGATTTGGTCCGGGTCTGGGTCACCTGGCGGATATTACCATTAAGCCGCCGTTCCGGCTTAATGTGTACTTACACATGCAAAAAGGACGACTCAATGCATCATAATCCTGAGGACTTACCAGACGATGTGGTAGATGCTACAGTCCAATCACTATTGAAGGAAGGCACTGTAACCAGCAACACTTTCAGTTTGCTTCCCTTCTGCAAGAATAATCCGGCTCCTGCAGTAAGTTACTAATCTTCACAAATATTCTTTAATATGTTACCCTCTGGTACTTATGATTCCTTGTCTTTTTCCACAGGCTGATGACAACTTCTGGAAGGTCAAGTATGACCATGAGGCTGCAAAACTGGCCCGGGCGACCAAGAAGACCGAAAGGAAAGCCGCCAGGACGGGTACCTCTAAAAAGAAGAACCCCAACGCCTCTGACATGATGAGATTGGACGATTCTTCTTCAGATGAGGAAGAGGTATTTTTTTTAATTTTCTTCAATTCCTTCACCGTTATCTTACTGACATTTAGATCTTTTCAGGAGGATACTGGGAACAGCCAAGCAGCTGGCGAAGAGGTAACTATAATTTCCTCCGACTCAGAGCCTTTGCCAACACAAAGAATCCGAAGGGTGACCTGGAAAGTAAGGTTTTCACACCCTCTCGCTTACCAAGATCCTCAATTTCTTTTGAAGCAACAGCAGCTTGAGAACCGGAGGCAGACTCGGGCCAACCAGGACGCAGAGCTTTCCTCCGGCTTACCCGATGTAACCAGGAAGCGTCGGACCGAGGTTATCTCCGACTTACGTTTTGTTTTACCCTTGATGGGTTTGATTCGCCAACCTCTCAATTCCTCTGACTCCAACTATCAGGATACCTCCCCTTCTTCTGATGAGTCGATGCAATCAAACATGCCGGCTTTGAAAACGGCTCCCGGGTAATATGACCTTTCTTACTTTGCGTTTATCCATATTTATGCTTTGATACTTACCCTTCCACTTTGATTGACAGCGGGCAAGTAAAACCCAGCAAGAAGGCCAAGAAAAATAAGCCGTCTCAAGACCTGGTGGTTACTGAACCGGTGCTTGACTCGTCCATTCCAGACAGCTCCGCTCCTCAGCCACCACCTGAGCCGGCTTCTAACATTCCCAAGCCAACTTCTAACGCGCCTGCAGAAGACATAATTCATAACTCGGATGACCCGGAAGTTCCAAGCCCTGACAAGACGGTTGATCCGGGAGTTGAAATTGTGAAGAGCTAGTATGTTGAACCGGGCGGGCCCACTGCCCTTGCCCAATGTACCGCCAAGCCCCCGTCACTTGCAACTGGGTTCCATCCACAGTCACTAAAAGCAAACTTGCCGAGTTTGTAGCGTCTGGCCATCTGCCAAAGAAGGAGGTCATGTCCTATCGTGCCCCTCACCCGTCTGAAGAGATACCTCAACCCAAAGACGGAGAGGTAGTAGTTTTCACAGACCACATGAACCTGGGATTTGCCCCTCCCGGCTCAAAATTCTTCAGGGAAGTTCTGAATTTCTTTGACCTGAGGCCTCAAGACATCGGACCAAATTCCGTGTCCAATCTGTGCAATTTCCAAGTCTTCTGCGAGGTTTACTTAGGAGAGGAACCAAGTCTGCTACTGTTCAGGGAGCTTTTTTACTTAAACCGGCAGAATGAGCGCGCCAACGGACCTAGTCTTGAACTTGGCGGCATCTCAATCCAGCGGCGGAGAGACTGCCTTTTTCCTTACGCTGAGCTGCCGAGTCATCCCAAAGACTGGAACCAGACGTGGTTCTACTGCCATGACACCTCTCCGGATAACGAGAAGCCTCTGCCCGGCTTTCGCGCCATGCGCCTAGAATCCAAACACCCTTTACCTGACAAGTTAACTGGTGTTGAGCGCCTGCCTCTTAACCCCACCATCAGAAAGATCAAGGCCCTCTTAGGCAACGGGTTAACCGGCATTGATTTGGTCCGGGTCTGGGTCACCTGGCGGATATTACCATTAAGCCGCCGTTCCGGCTTAATGTGTACTTACACATGCAAAAAGGATGACTCAATGCATCATAATCCTGAGGACTTACCAGACGATGTGGTAGATGCTACAGTCCAATCACTATTGAAGGAAGGCACTGTAACCAGCAACACTTTCAGTTTGCTTCCCTTCTGCAAGAATAATCCGGCTCCTGCAGTAAGTTACTAATCTTCACAAATATTCTTTAATATGTTACCCTCTGGTACTTATGATTCCTTGTCTTTTTCCACAGGCTGATGACAACTTCTGGAAGGTCAAGTATGACCATGAGGCTGCAAAACTAGCCCGGGCGACCAAGAAGACCGAAAGGAAAGCCGCCAGGACGGGTACCTCTAAAAAGAAGAACCCCAACGCCTCTGACATGATGAGATTGGACGATTCTTCTTCAGATGAGGAAGAGGTAATTTTTTTAATTTTCTTCAATTCCTTCACCGTTATCTTACTGACATTTAGATCTTTTCAGGAGGATACTGGGAACAGCCAAGCAGCTGGCGAAGAGGTAACTATAATTTCCTCCGACTCAGAGCCTTTGCCAACACAAAGAATCCGAAGGGTGACCTGGAAAGTAAGGTTTTCACACCCTCTCGCTTACCAAGATCCTCAATTTCTTTTGAAGCAACAGCAGCTTGAGAACCGGAGGCAGACTCGGGCCAACCAGGACGCAGAGCTTTCCTCCGGCTTACCCGATGTAACCAGGAAGCGTCGGACCGAGGTTATCTCCGACTTACGTTTTGTTTTACCCTTGATGGGTTTGATTCGCCAACCTCTCAATTCCTATGACTCCAACTATCAGGATACCTCCCCTTCTTCTGATGAGTCGATGCAATCAAACATGCCAGCTTTCAAAACGGCTCCCTGGTAATATAACCTTTCTTACTTTGAGTTTATCCATATTTATGCTTTGATACTTACCCTTCCACTTTGATTGACAGCGGGCAAGTAAAACCCAGCAAGAAGGCCAAGAAAAATAAGCCGTATCAGGACCCGGTGGTTACTGAACCGGTGCTTGACTCGTCCATTCCAGACAGCTCCGCTCCTCAGCCACCACCTGAGCCGGCTTCTGACATTCCCAAGCCAACTTCTGACCCGCTTGCAGAAGACATGATTCATAACTCGGATGACTCGGAAGTTCCAAGCCCTGACAAGACGGTTGATCTGGGAGTTGAAATTGTGAAGAGCCAGTATGTTGAACCGGGCTGGCCCACTACCCTTGCCCAATGTACCGCCAAGGAAGAGTTTGCTCAGAGCCGGAGGTCTAAACAAGACATCACCGATTACTCTCATCTAAGCATTGGTGATATAGTTTCGGGCTATCTGAACCAAGTACATAGTAGCCGTGACCTGGAAATTGACATGGTGAAGCAAATACGGCATAAATTTGAGGTAAAATTTAAGCTTTCACTCTGAATATTACTTACTGTACCATCCCCCAAGTCTATTGCTTATGACTCAATATGCTGTAGACTTAGTAATCTGCTAGCCATTAGTTTTGTCCAGTTTAAATTGAATATGTTTAACCCGGAGATAACATGAAACTTTAAACTTGGGTTACATTAGCCCCCAAGTGTCAAGTATATTTACTTGTAAAGTGCTTGAGACTTAATATGTGTGACTTGGTAAAATAAACTAAAAAATTCTTTAAACATACATTAGCCCCCAAGTGCCAAGTATCTTTACTTGTAAAGTGCTTGGGACTTTAAATTTTATCTTACCAAGATTCTTACCATAACCTGATGTCAATGCAGGCCACCGCAAGTCAATTTGAGGCGGAGATTGCTGATTTGAAGAGCCAGTTGAAAACCCAAGAGCTCGAGGCTCAGAAAGCCAATTCCAAGTTTGAATTTAGTATCTCTGAACAAGAGAAGCTGAAGAAGAATTTTGAATCGGAAAAGAAGGCTTGGGTTGATGAGAGGGCTTCATTGGTGACCCGGGCTGAAACAGCGGAGGCATCTCTTGCCGAGTTAACAAATGAGTTGTCCGACTTAAAGCGGCACATATCCCAAATGGTCTCAGCTATCTTTGGTAAGCCGTTCATAAACATCATAATCCTTCAAGAGTTATTGTAATAGTTGCCTCTGACTTACTGTTATACCTGTGAATATGCAGGCCCCAGGAGTGCCAATCTGAAGGAAAACATGCTTGTCAAGCTTAAGGCAGTGTACACCTTGACAGAACAACTGTACGCCGGGTCACAGCGTGCGTTGACCACTGTGGCGTTATCAAATACCTCTCCCCGGCTCCTTCAAGACGTCTTGAGACATCTGTCGGTGCTACCTCAATGCATTCAAGACTTAAGGCGGGCATCTGCAAGAGCCGGAGCCGTGGCTGCACTGAGTCGGGCAAAAGCATAGGTGCCGGAGCTTGACCTTGCTGACCTTTCTATTGGGTATCCCAGTCTTAAGGAAGACGGCACTGCTTTTGGCGAACAGGACTTCACTGCTTGTGTCAAAGTCGTACGCCCTCTTGCGACTCTCATTGGGGAAGATACTGATCTTACCAAGTATTCACCGGGTTATGACAGCGAGTACCGGAGAATCCCAAATGTCCCTTATGACCAAGTCAGCCTGCTCCCTCCAACGCGTAAGCATACCTTTGCCCCTGAAGTGGACCCGGCGAATTTAATAGATGATGAAGCTGAATTTGAAGCTTTGAGCAGCTCTGACTGGGCCTCATCCACCTTCCAGGACACAACAACCGAAGGAGAGATGGGGAAGGATAACCCGGAGTCATCAAGCCAGCCGGAAGAATGAGCCGCCAGCCGGGTTATAACTTGTCAAAGAACAATGCTTCACTTTTTCAGACTCGGGGAGTCTTGTAATAGGATAGAGAAACTCCTTAATGCTTGTCATGCCTGATGGTACTTATCACTTTTGTTAAGGCGCCAGTGCTTATTCCCATCCTGCTTATATTAGTCAAGTGGTTCCTTGCTATTTCTCCTTGCTCCATTTTAATCTGCACGTGAAAACAGGCAAGGCTTCCTGGACAGTTTACTGTACCAGCGGGTTATAGAATATTGATAACCTGGACACGATCAAAAAATCATGTGTATAAGCCGGTTCATGATTAGTTAAAACATAATCGTAACCGCATACCTGCAACCCGTTTTGATAACCTCTCCGGCTCATATAAGTTTTACCTGGCACTTGTTAGAACCTGAAGTAACTAATATAAAGCCGGAAAGATCAAGAACCATCTCCTCAAGAAGGTTTCAATGATAGTAAAAATACTCATAAATGTTTACAGGCTCCTGATTCGAATACGATCAGAGAACTGTTCCAAAGGGGTTAAGCTAAGATTCGGATACGATCATATATCCCCCAGTGGCTTTGGCGATGCCGATCAAGTGGGTATCGACAACTATGTTCTCTTTGGTTCGAATACAACCTATGTTTGAACAGGAAGCCCCCAAGTGAACATAAGAGTTGTTTAATGACGCTGATTTGAATACGATCCACGTCAGACCCAAAGGGGTTAAGCTATGATTCAAATTTGATCAGGAAGCCCCCAAGTGGGTTTGGCAATATGCCCATCAAGTGGGTATCGACAGCTATGTTCTCTTTGGTTCGAATACGACCTATGTTTGAACAGGAAGCCCCCAAGTGACCAAGGCTAGATTCAGATATGATCGTAAGCCGGACCAAAGGGAAAGCCGGATTCAGATATGATCTGTCCCCTGCTGGTAGTGTCCATCACCTGATAAAGAAAACATGAAACATTCTTTATGGGAAAAAAGGACAGAGGTCCTGCTTTATTGCTTTATATAATATGTACATTATAGAAAGTATCTTAAAGAAGAAACTTAAGTATAGTAAGGCCGGAGATGAGCTATATTCCACGGCCGGCGGGTCTCCTCCTCCAATTTAAATGAGTCCTTGCGCTCTCGAATATCGATGAGATAATATGACCCGTTGTGCAGATTCTTGCTGACCACAAAGGGTCATTCCCATGGCGGGGATAGCTTGTGCATGTCAGACTGATCCTGGATGAGCCGGAGCACCAAGTCACCTTCCTGAAAGGTTCTGCTCCTAACCCGGCGGCTGTGATAGCAGCGCAGGTCTTGCTGGTAAATCGCCGAGCGGGCTATTGCCAAGTCTTGCTCCTCGTCCAACAAGTCAAGTGCGTCTTGACGAGCCTTTTCGTTATCCGCCTCAACATAAGCCGTCATGCCGGATGTCACTTGGCAGGACTGCTTTTGCTCCATAGACCATGAAGAAAGGTGTGTATCCCGTGGATCTGTTAGGCGTAGTTTTGATGCTCCATAACACGAAGGGTAATTCCTCCACCCAACAACCCGGAGTTCGCTGTAAAGGGACCAAGAGCCGGGGCTTGATGCCTTTCAGGATCTCTTGATTAGCTCTCTCGGCTTGACCATTGGATTGAGGATGAGCAACAGCCGAAACATCAAGCCGGATATGTTCTCTTTGACAGAACTCTTCCATGGCACCCTTAGAGAGATTAGTGCCATTATCAGTTATAATGCTATGTGGAATGCCAAAACGAAAGATCACCTTTTTTAGGAACTGAACCGCTATGGCTGCATCACACTTACTGACCGGCTCTACCTCAACCCACTTGGTAAACTTGTCCACCGCCACCAGCAGGTGTGTATTTTTGTCCTTAGACCTTTTGAAAGGTCCAACCATGTCAAGCCCCCAAACTGCAAACGGCCAGGTGATTGGGATCATCCTTAACTCTTGAGCCGGAATATGAGCTCGTCGTGAGAACTTTTGACATCCGTCACATTTACTGACCAAGTCCTCTGCATCAGCATGAGCCGTCAGCCAATAGAAACCATGACGAAAGGCCTTGGCTACGAGGGATTTTGACCCGGCGTGATGGCCACAATATCCTTCAAGGATCTCACGGAGTATTTCCTGGCCTTCTGTAGGTGATACGCAACGTTGAAATGCTCCCATGACGCTGAGGTGATGTAACTCGCCGTTAAGAATTGGCATGGATTTGGAGCGCCTGACGATTTGTCTTGCCAACGTCTCATCCTCCGGCAACTCACCCCGGGTCATATAAGCCAAGTAAGGCACTGTCCAATCTGGGATAACATGAAGAGCCGCCACCAGGTGTGCCTCCAGGTCTGGCACTGCTAGGTCTTCCTCGGTAGGTACCTTGATAGAAGGGTTATGTAACACATCAAGAAAGGTGTTGGGCGGCACCAGCTTACGTTGGGATCCCAACCGGCTTAAAGCATCAGCCACCTCGTTCTTCCTTCGATCAATGTGCTCCACTTGATAACCCATGAAGTGACCAGCCACAACATCTATAGCACGACGATAAGCCGCCATGAGGGGGTCTTTGGAATCCCACTTGCCTGACACTTGTTGAGCCACCAAATCTGAGTCGCCCAAGCATTATACCCGGCTTAAGTTCATCTCCTTAGCCACCCGGAGACCATGAAGTAATGCCTCATATTCAGCTGCATTGTTAGTACATGGAAACATAAGCCGGAGTACATAACGAAATTTGTCACCTCGAGGGGAAGTTAACACCACTCCAGCCCCGAGCCTTCTAGCTGTCTAGACCCGTCAAAGTGAATAGTCCAGTATGTGTTATCCGGCTTCTCCTCAGGGGCTTGCAACTCTGTCCAATCATTGATGAAGTCCACCAAGGCCTGAGACTTAATAGCCGTCCAGGGCATGTATTTCAAGCCATGAGGCCCAAGCTCAATAGCCCACTTGGCGACTCGTCCTGTGGCCTCCCTGTTCTGAATAATGTCTCCCAAAGGGGCAGAACTTACCACAGTTATAGGGTGGCTTTGAAAATACTGCTTCAACTTCCGGTTTGCCATGAACACCCCATAGACTAGCTTTCGCCAATGTGGGTACCTCTGCTTGGATTCAATGAGCACCTCACTGATGTAGTAAACCGGCCGTTGAACCGGATGCTCCTTAGCCGCTTCCTTATGCTCCACCATGATGGCAACGCTGACGGCTCGCGAGTTGGCAGCCACATACGACAACAAAGGCTCTTTGTCAATTGGAGCCGCAAGAACCGGCGGCTCAGACAATTGTCTCTTTAAGTCCTCAAAAGAAGCATCAGCAGCCTCACTCCAAACAAAAGTGTCAGTCTTCTTCATCATCTGATATAATGGGAGGGCTTTCTCACCGAGACGACTTATGAACCGACTTAAGGCGGCGACGCGACCCACTAGTCGCTGAACATCATTGATGCACGCCGGTTTAGCCAGAGAGGTAATCGCTTAATCTTCTCTGGGTTAGCTTCGATGCCTCTGTTGGACACCAGAAAGCCCAAAATCTTGCCTGCAGGAACACCAAACACACATTTGGCCGGGTTAAGCATCATCTTGTAGACCCGGAGATTATCAAAGGTCTCCTTTAAGTCGGATATCAAGGTTTCCTTTTCTCTGGACTTCACCACAATGTCATCCACATAAGCATGGACATTACGTCCAATTGGGTCGTGGAAACAGCTCTACACACACCGCTGATAAGTCGCTTGGGCACTCTTGAGCCCAAATGGCATCGATACATAGCAGAAGGCTCCAAACGGAGTGATGAAAGCCGTCTTCTCCTGGTCATTAACTGCCATCTTAATCTGATGATAACCGGAGTAAGCATCCAAAAAGCTCAAAAGCTCACAACCCGCCGTAGCATCAATGATTTGATCAATACGGGGGAGAGCAAAAGGGTCAGCCGGACAAGCTTTGTTTAAGTCCGTGTAATCCACACACATCCGCCAGGTGCCATTCTTCTTGAGGACGAGCACCGGGTTAGCCAACCACTCCGGGTGAAAAACTTTAATGATAAACCCAGCCGCTAAGAGCCGGGCGACTTCTTCTCCCATGGATTTTCATCGCTCTTCGTTAAAACGGCGAAGAAACTGCTTAACCGGCTTATACTTTGGATCAATATTGAGAGTGTGCTCAGCGAGTTCCCTCGGTACACCCGGCATGTCAGACGGTTTCCATGCAAAGATGTCCCGGTTCTGATGGATGAACTCGATGAGCGCGCTTTCCTATTTGGGATCCAAGTTACTGCTGATGCTGAATTGTTTAGAAGTATCACCCGGGGTAAAGTCAACGAGCTTCGTCTTAGCCGCCGACTTAAACTTCAGTGCCGGGTCATGCTCTGTAGTTGGCTTCTTCAGGGATGTCATATCCGCTGGGTCAACATTATCTTGATAAAATTTGAGCTCCTCTGCTGCACAGGCCGACTCCGCATAAGCCGCGTCACCTTCTTCACACTCGAATGATACTTTACGACTGCCATGTACAGTAATGGTGCCCTTGTAACCCGACATCTTGAGCTGTAGATAAACATAACACGGCTGTGCCATAAACTTAGCATAAGCCGGCCGTCCAAACAGAGCGTGGTATGGGCTCTGGATCTTGACCACTTCAAACATCAAATTCTCAGCTCGGGAGTCATGTTCATCTCCAAAAGCCACCTCCAGCTCAATCCTACCAACTGGTAAGCCGACTTACCAGGGACGACTCCGTGGAAAACAATGTTGGATGTTCTCAGATGTTTATCAGTCAACCCCATGCGCTGAAAGGTCTCATAGTAAAGGATGTTGATGCTACTACCTCCATCCATGAGCACTTTGGTGAACTTGTATCCACCAACTTGAGGCGCCACTACCAAAGCCAACTGACCCGGGTTATCAACCCGCGGAGGATGATCCTCCTTGCTCCATATGATGGGCTGCTCTGATCAGCTTAAATAACGAGGAACTGCCGGCTCAACGGAATTCACAGCCCTCTTATGAACCTTCTGGTCACGTTTGCACAAGCTAGTGGTAAACATGTGATACTGTCCACCACTCAACTGCTTCGGATGGCTTTGATAACCCGACTGTTGCTGCTGTTGTCCACCTTGACCAGACTGCTGCTGATTATTACCACCTGAATGTCCCTGGAAGCCGGAATTTGAACCGCCGCCCGGGCCATGAAAGCCGTCGGCCCCTGAGCCGCCACCAGATCCTTGACCGCCGTCGAAGGTGTTGGAATTTTTAGACGCCTTCATGATTGCGCAATCCTTCCATAGATGTGTGGCGGGGCGCTCCCGGGTGCCGTGCTTTGGGCAGGGCTCATTGAGTAACTGCTCAAGAGATGGGCCTGACCCACCGGACCGAGGCGGCTTACCCTTATATCTCTTATTGTTACCCCGTGCGTTGGCATTGGCCACAAACTCCGGTTTAGCGTCCGCCTTGCGCTTATTGCCGCCTTGATTTCCCGGGTTATGCTGCTGACCCTTTCCATTGCCGTTCCTTTTTCCCTTTCCTGTCTTCTCATCGTCAGACACGGGATCCTTGGTACTATCAGAATCGGCGTATTTGACTAAAGCCGCCATCAGCGTACCCATATCTGTGAGGTCACGCTTAAGGTGCCCCAGTTTCATCCTCAGCGGCTCAAAACGGCAATTCTTCTCTAGGATAAGAACTGCAGACCCGGTGTCCATCTTGTCGGAAGAATGAATTATCTCCTTGACCCGGTGTACCCAATGGGTGTGGACTCACCTTCCTCTTGCTTGCAATCCTTCAAGTCCACAATCGACATAGATTGTTTACAGGTGTCCTTGAAGTTCTGGATGAACCGGGCCTTTAACTCGCCCCATGAGCTAATGGAATTGGGTGGCAAACCCTTTAGCCAAGACCGGGCCATTCCATCCAACATCATGGTAAAATACTTACCCATTGCCGCGTCACTGACCTCTAGCAGCTCCATGGCCATCTCATAACTCTCGATCCATGCCCCGGGCTGTAAATCGGCCATGTAGTTTGGTACCTTTCGAGGTCCCTTGAAGTCCTTGGGCAAACGTATATCACGCAGAGCTGGCACCAGGCAAGGAACCCCACCGGTTCTAGTGGCTACTCCCGCCTCTACAGATGTCATTGGATACTCCGGGTGATCATTCTCCTGATGTACTTGGTCCTGTGCCAGGTTATAGCCCCCGGGCTGGTTACGCCGTTGGGCATTGCTTGACAAAGCCTCCGACTCCATGCGTCTGCTGTAACTCAGGCTCCGGTTCTGGCAAGGTGGTGCTACCCAGGGCGGGGGAGTGGAATGAATCCTGTCCCGGCTGTAAGAATAATTCTCCTGCTGAGCCAGAGCCGTTTGGAGGAGCTCTCTGACCCTCCGGGTCTCCACCGCCGTCGGGTCATCTCCTTCAATAGGAAGAGCCGCTAAACGCGCTGAGGCTGCGGTCAAGTTCTCCATGGGGTTGGAAAAGTGACCCAGTGGAATCAGCACATAACACGGCGGTGGCATACTTACGTGAGGCGGCACCACATCCCTGGGCTGAGCCGGTCCTCCTGTTCTGGCTATCATAAGCCGATCGTCCTCTGGCGGGTTACTAGGACCGGCTCCGGGTGTAGCAAAGAGAACCCGGGGATCATAATTCGGAGGTAAACGGGACTGCGTTTTCTGATGTCTCCTCCTCATTACCTCATTGGATGCATTCAAGTTCATCGTGAGCTGGTAAGCTTCCGACTGCAAGCGCTGCGCTCAGGCGTCGAGAGCCGCCCGCTCTGCAGCTAGTCAGGTATCCTCAGCTGCCAAAGCCTCCTTGGCCTGAGCTATCTCCTCACGCACTTGAGCTACTGCTGCGTCATGCTCATCCTTATCTGCAGGAATAACCGTGGCGGTTAACAGGGCCGTAAGCTTGTCCATGAGATCTATCAGCACCTGAGCCGGTGGGCGCATGGGGCCTCCTCCCCCGGCTGCTCCTGACCCAGACGTGATCGCTGCTGCCGCTATAGAATTTGAGTCGGGCTGAGTTCCAGCCATGAAGATTCCAGCCCATCTTGGCGGCTCATCGAGGTCCGAAATACTGATGGCATCGGAACAGCCCCCGAGCGCGCTGTCTTGTACCTGATACAAAGAATCTGTTGAGCCGGCGGACGAGTCACCGTCTGAAAGGACGGCCATCTCACCCCCATCTTCAGATCCGGAAAGTTCCTCTCCGTGGACGCAGCTCACGAAGGCACGCCTCATGACCGGTTGAGTCCGGGTCTTCCTCGCGCACTGAGCCGTCTCGACGAGGTCGGTGCAGTTGTCCGGCTCAGGGCCCGGCTCACCGATCCGGCCGATGAAGACGTGGATTCCGGCGAAGGGGACCCGGTACCCGTACTCAATTGAGCCGGCGTCGGGGCCCCAGCCTTCATCGTCGATGTAGATCTTGCCGTGACGACTCTTGGTCATCCGGCCCACTACGTACCCCTTGAGCCCTTCGAAGTTGCCCTTCAAGAACTCAAATCCACCGTGCGCTGGCCCTATGGTGGGCGCCAACTGTCGTGGAATAGTCACATCAATTGTCCTCATGAAAGGACTTAGTTGTGGAGCCATTGCAACTAGGAAGCTTGAAGGGGTTAAATCGGGACAAGGGACACGAGAGAGTTTATACTAGTTCGGCCCCTTACGGTGAAGGTAAGGCCTACATCTAGTTGGGTTGGTATTGATGTTTTGATAACCAGGGAGCGAGATACGCTATGCCCGGCTCTCGATGAGTTGTTTCTTGCCCTAAGCCACCCGCAGGTCGTCCCCTTATATACACGGGTTGACCCCTGCGGCTTACAGAGTCCCGGCCGGCTTATAAATAGAGTCCGGCTCGGTGACCAGTTAAATCTACCTTACATTACAAGTCATGCCATTATGGCGGTTTACTACAATGGGCTTTAAGCCGCCCGTGGGCCTTAAGCTCTTTATTGAACCGCCATCTTCATGCTTGGTCTTGGGCTTCCTCTGATGAAGACTCTGCGTAACTCGGCCCCTCCTGAGCGGCTTACACAAATAGTCATATCCCCAACACCGGTGTTATGTTCCCAGATTTTGCGTTCCTTACACGGTCGGGTGATTTATGGGACCCCTTGACAGTTCGCTTTGAATAAAACTCCTCCAGCAAGGCCCAACCTTGGTTTTACCATTTGCCTCACCTAGCCCTTTTCCCTTGGGTTTCCGGAGCCCGAGGGTCATCTTTATTTTAGCCCCCGGGCCAGTGCTTGTCTAAGTGCTGGTCCGAACCGAGCAGCCTGCGGGGCCCCCTCGGGGAAACTCGAGGTCTGGTTTTACTCATAGCTTGACTTATCCAGTGTTGCCCTGAGAACGAGATATGTGTAGCTCCTATCGGGATTGTCGGCGCATCGGGCGGCTTTGCTGGTCTTGTTTTACCATTGTCGAAATGTCTTATAAACCGGGATTCCGAGACTGATCAGGTCTTCATGGGAGAAGGTATATCCTTCGTTGATCGCGAGAGCTTATCCTGGGCTAAGTTGGGACACCCCTGCAGGGTATAAACTTTCGAGAGCCGTGCCCACGGTTATGTGGCAGATGGGAATTTGTTAATGTCCGGTTGTAGATAACTTGACACCAGATACGAATTAAAAAGCATCAACCGTGTGTGTAGCCGTGATGGTCTCTTTTCGGCGGAGTCCGGGAAGTGAACACGGTTTTGGGTTATGTTTGACGTAAGTAGGAGTTCAGGATCACCTCTTGATCATTGCTAGCTTCACGACCGTTCCGTTGTTTCTCTTCTCGCTCTTATTTGCATATGTTAGCCACCATATATGCTTAGTCGCTGCTGCAACCTCACCACTTTACCCCTTCCTTTCCCTTTAAGCTTTGCTAGTCTTGATACCCATGGTAATGGGATTGCTAAGTCCTCGTGGCTCACAGATTACTACAACAATAGTTGCAGGTACAGGTTATGCGATGATCATGACGCGAGAGCGATGTTTGCTTGTTTTGAAGTTCTTCTTTTGCTTCTTCATCGATCAGGGGATAGGTTCCAGGTCGGCAGCCTGGGCTAGCAGGGTGGATGTCGTTTGAGCTTCTGTTTGTGTTTCATCCATACTCGGATGTTGCGCTTATGTAAGATGATGTTGTATTTGTGTGGCATTGTATGCCTTTTGTATGTATCCCCATCTATTATGTAATGTTGATGTAATGATATCCACCTTGCAAAAGCGTTTCAATATGCGGTTCTATCCTTGGTGGGACCTTCGAGTCTCTTTAGGATAGTATCGCATATTGGGCGTGACACTTCTATACCCCCGATGACAAGTCAAACAATTGTTTCATACTTAAATAATCTCAAAATTTTTCAACCTTCACACAATACATGAGCGTGAGCCATGGATATAGCACTATGGGTGGAATAGAATATGATGATGGGGATTGTGTGGAGAAGACAAAAAGGGAGAAAGTCTCACATTGACGAGGCTAATCAATGGACTATGGAGATGCCCATCAATTGATGTGAACATGAGGAGTAGGGATTGCCATGTAACGGATGCACTAGAGCTATGAATGCTCAACAAAAGAAAACTACTGGGTGTGCATCCAACTTGCTTGCTCACGAAGACCTATGGCATTTGAGGAAGCCCATCGTAGGAATATACAAGCCAAGTTCTATAATGAAAAAAATTCCCACTAGTATAAAAAGGACAACTTATGAGACTCACTACATGAGGAACAAGGTGCTACTTTGAAGCACAATATATGAGACTCACCACATGAAGAACAAGGTGCTACTTTGAAGCACAATATATGAGACTCACTACATGAAGAACAAGGTGCTACTTTGAAGCACAAGTGTGGAAAAAGAGATAGTAGCATTGCCCTTTTTATTTTCTTTTTTTGGGGCCTTTTTTGGCCTTTCTCTTTTTTTATTTGGGCAATGCTCTAATAATGATGATCATCACACTTCCATTGATTACAATACAAGGATTACAACTCAAAACTTAGAACAAGATATGATTCTATATGAATGCCTCCGGCGGTGTACCGGGATGGTGCAATGAATCAAGAGTGACATGTATGGAAAATAATGCATGGTGGCTTTCCCACAAATACGATGTCAACTACAAGATCATGCAATGGCAATATGACAAAAGTAATGTATGTCATGATGATGATGGTGGAAGTTGCATGGCAATATATCTCGGAATGGCTATGGAAATGCCATGATAGGTAGCTATGGTGGCTGTTTTGAGGAAGATATAAGGAGGTTTATGTGTGATAGAGTTTATCGTATCACGGGGTTTGGATGCACCGGCGAAGTTTGCGCTAACTCTCAAGGTGAGAAAGGGCAATGCATGGTACGAAGAGGCTAGCAAAGGTGGAAAGGTGAGAGTGCGTATAATCCATGGACTCAACATTAGTCAAAAGAACTCATATACTTATTGCAAAAATTTAGAAGTCATCAAAAATTCAAGTACTATGCGCATGCTCCTAGGGGGATAGATTGGTAGGAAAAGACCATCGCTCGTCCCCGACCGCCACTCATAAGGATGCACAAGCCAGGTACACTTCATGTTTCAAATTTGTTACACAACTTTAACCATACGTGCAAGCTACGGGACTTGCAAACTTCAACACAATTATTTCTCAAATTCATAATCACCCAACTAGCACGACTTTGATAATATCACCTCCATATCTCAAAACAATTATCAAGCATCAAACTTATCTTAGTATTCAATTCACTCAAAAGAAAGTTTCACATATCTTGAACACCAAGTATATTAACATTAAGCAAATTACCATGCTATTAAAGACTCTCAAAATAATCTAAGTGAAGCATGAGAGATCAAATAGTTTCTTTAAAACAAATCCACCACCGTGCTCTAAAAGATCTAAGTGAAGTTATAGAGCAAAAATTATCACGCTCGAAAGATATAAGTGAAGCACTATGAGCAAAACTATCAAGCTCAAAAGATATAAGTGAAGCACATAGAGTATTCTAACAAATTCCAATTCATGTACGGCTCTCTCAAAAGGTGTGTACAGCAAGGATGATTGTGGTATACTAACAAGCAAACACACAAATAATACAAGACACTCCAAGCAAAACACATATCATGTTGGTGAATAAAAATATAGCTCCAAGTAAATTACCGATGGAAGTGGACGAAAGAGGGGATGCCTTCCGGGGCATCCCCAAGCTTTGACTTTTTGGTGTCCTTGGGTTATCTTGGGGGTGCCATGGGCATCCCCAAGCTTAGGATCTTGCCACTCCTTGTTCCATAATCCATCAAAAGAATTCACCCAAAACTTGAAAACTTCACAACACAAAACTCAACAGAAATCTCGTGAGCTCCGTTAGAGAAAGAAAACAAATGACTACCTCAAGGTACTGTAATGAACTCATTCTTTATTTATATTGGTGTTAAACATACAGTATTCCAACTTCTCTATGGTTTATAAACTAATTTACTAGCCATAGATTCATCAAAATAAGCAAACAACACACGAAAAACAGAATCTGTCAAAAACAGAACAGTCTGTAGCAATCTGTAACTAACGCAAACTTTTGGAACTCTAAAAATTCTACCAAAATAGGAAGTCCTGGAAAATTTGTTTATTGATCAGCAGCAAAAAGAATCAACGCAAAATCACGTTCCAGTGATTTATCATAACTAAATTCGTGCGCGCAAAGTTTCTGTTTTTCAGCAGAATCAAATCAACTATCATCGTAGGTTATCCTATAGGTCCTACTTGGCACAAACACTAATTAAAACATAAAAACACATCCAAACAGAATGTATATGGATTATTTATTCCTAAACATAAGAAAAACAAAAAACACAAAATAAAATTGGGTTGCCTCCCAACAAGCACTATCGTTTATCGCCCCTAGCTAGGCATGAAAGCAAGGATAGATCTAGGTATTGCCATCTTTCGTAGGCAATCCATAAGTGGCTCTCATAATAGATTCATATGGTAATTTTATTTTCTTTCTAGGGAAGTGTTCCATACCCTTCTTTAAGGGAAATTGGAATCTAATATTCCCTTCCTTCATATCAATAATTGCACCAATCGTTCTAAGGAAAGGTCTACCAAGAATAATAGGACATGAAGGATTGCAATCTATATCAAGAACGATAAAATCTACGGGCACATAATTCCTATTTGCAACAATAAGAACATCATTAATTCTTCCCATAGGTTTTTTAATAGTAGAATCCGCAAGATGCAAGTTTAGAGAGCAATCATCAAAATCACGGAAATCTAGCAAATCACACAAAGTTTTGGGGATAGTAGAGACACTAGCACCCAAATCACACAAAGCATGAAAATCAAAATCTTTAATTTTAATTTTAATAGTAGGTTCCCAATCATCATAGAGTTTTCTAGGGATAGAAACTTTCAACTCAAGTTCTTCTTCATAAGATTGCATCAAGGCATCAACAATGTGTTCGGTAAAGGCCTTATTTTGACTATAAGCATGAGGAGAATCTAGCACGGATTGCAACAAGGAAATACAACCAATCAAAGAGCAATTTTCATAATTAAATTCCTTGAGATCCAAAATAGTGGGTTTAGCAACATCATGGTTTTTTATTTCAATTCCACTTTCATCAATTTCATCATCAAGATCTAGAAACTCTGAATTCTTAGAACGCCTTCTAGGTAAAGGAAGATAATCTTAAGATTCATCAAGATTCATATTGCAAAACAAAGATTTAATGGGGGATACATCAATAACTTTTAGATCTTCATCTTGATTTTCATAGGGATTGGAAGAGCACGCTTTAATAAAGGCATCTTTGGAAGCACGCATCCTAGCGGTTCTTTCCTTGCACTCATCAATGGAAATTCTCATGGCTTTGAGAGACTCATTGATATCATGCTTAGGAGGAGTAGATCTAAGCTTTAAAGAATCAATTTCAACAGAAATTCTATCAACGTTCCTAGCCAAATCATCAACTTTAAGCAATTTCTCTTCAAGCAAAGCGTTAAAATTCTTTTGTGAATTCATAAAATCTTTAACACTACTCTCAAATTCAGAGGGAATATTATTAAAATTTCCATAAGAGTTATTGTAGGAATTTCCATAATTATTAGAAGGATTACTAGGATAAGGCCTAGGATTAAAATTCCCTCTATAAGCGTTGTTTCCAAAACTATTCCTACCAACAAAATTCACATCCATGGATTCATTATTATTCTCAAGCAAAGTAGATAAAGGCATATCATTGGGATCAAGAGGGGTATTTTTAGGAGCAAACATCTTCATAAGTTCATCCATCTTTTCACTCAAAACATTGATTTCTTCTATAGCATGCACTTTTTTACTAGAAGATCTTTCGGTGTGCCATTGAGAATAATTAGCCATAATATTATCAAGCAATTTGGTAGCATCCCCTAACGTAATTTCCATAAACGTGCCTCCCGCGGCCGAATCTAAAAGATTTCTAGAAGCAAAATTCAATCCGGCATAAAATTTTTGTATGATCATCCATAAATTCAAACCATGAGTAGGGCAATTGCGAAGCATTAATTTCATTCTTTCCCAAGATTGGGCAACATGCTCATGATCAAGTTGTTTAAAATTCATGATATCGTTCCTAAGAGAGATAATCTTAGCGGGAGGAAAATACTTAGAGATAAAATCATCTTTGCACTTGTTCCAAGAATCAATACTATTTTTACGCAAAGATGAAAACCAAACTTTAGCACGATCTCTAAGTGAAAACGGAAATAACTTTAATTTGACAATATTGTTATCTGTATCTTTCTTCTTTTGCATATCACACAAATCAACAAAATTGTTTAGATGAGTAGCGGCATCTTCACTAGGAAGGCCGACGAATTGATCTTTCATAACAAGATTCAACAAAGCAGTATTGATTTCACAAGACTCATCATTATTAAGAGGAGCAATCGGAGTACTAAGGAAATCATTATTATTGGTATTCGAGAAATCACACAATTTGGTATTATCTTGTGCCATGGCAACAGGTAATCCAACACACAAGCAAACAGAAAGGCAACGGGAAAATGGCAAACGGGAAAGAGAGGAGGAGATTGGGAAAGAGAGGGCAAATAAAATGGCAAGGGTGAAGTGGGGGAGAGGAAAACAAGAGGCAAATGGCAAATAATGTAATGCCAGAGATAGGGATTGTGATGGGTACTTGGTATGGTTGACTTGCTTGCGTGAGCCTCCCCGGCAATGGCGCCAGAAATTCTTTTTGCTACCTCTTGAGCACTGCATTGGATTTCCTCGAACAGGAGAGGATGATGCAGTAAAGTAGCGTAAGTATTTCCCTTAGTTTTTGAGAACCAAGGTATCAATCCAGTAGGAGACCACGCTCAAGTCCCTCGTACCTACACAAAACGATAGCAACTAGCAACCAACGCTTAGGGGTTGTCAATCCCTTCACGGTCACTTACAAGAGTGAGATCTGATAGAGATAATATTTTCGGTATTTTTGATAGATAGATGCAAAGTAAAAAGTAATGGCAAAGTAAAAAACAAAGCAACTAAATAAAGTGATATAGATTGATATGATGAGAATAGACCCGGGGGCCATAGGTTTCACTAGTGGCTTTTATCAAGAGCATAAGTATTCTACGGTGGGTGAACAAATTACTGTTGAGCAATTGACAGAATTGAGCATAGTTATGATTATATCTAGGCAATGATTATGTATATAGGCATCACGTCCGAAACAAGTAGATCGAAATGATTCTGCATCTACTACTATTACTCCACTCATCGACCGCTATCCAGCATGCATCTAGAGTATTAGGTAAAAACAGAGTAACGTTGTAAGCAAGATGACATGATGTAGAGGGATAAATTCATGCAATATGATAAAAACCCCATCTTGTTATCCTCGATATCAACAATACAATACGTGCCTTGCAACTCTTTCTATCACTGAGTAAGGACACCGCAAGGCTGAACCCAAAGCTAAGCACTTCTCCCATTGCAAGAACTACCAATCTAGTTGGCCAAACCAAAAAGATAATTCGAAGAGACTTGCAAAGATAACTCAATCATACATAAAAGAATTCAGAGAAGAATCAATTATTTTCCATAGATAATACTGGATCATAAACCCACAATTCATCGGTCTCAACAAACACACCGCAAAAAGAAGATTACATCGAATAGATCCCCACGAGAGAGGGGGAGAACATTGTATTGAGATCAAAAAAGAGAAAAGAAGCCATCTAGCTACTAGCTATGGACCCGAAGGTCTGAAGTAAATTACTCACACTTCATCGGAGGGGCTATGGTGATGATGTAGAAGCCCTCCGTGGTGGATGCCCCCTCCGGCGGAGCTCCGGAATAGGCCCCAAGATGGGATCTCGTGGATACTGAAGGTTGCGGCGGTGGAATTAGGTTTTTGGCTCCCGTTCATATCGTTCGGGGATACGTAGGTATATATAGGGGGAAGGAGTACGTCGGTGGAGCTTCGAGGGGCCCACTAGGTAGGGGGCGCGCCCAGGGGGCGCCCTCCACCCTCGTGACCTCCTCGGGCATTGCTTGGAGTAGGGTGCAAGTCTCCTGGGTCACGTTCGGTTGGAAAATCACGATCTCGAAGGTTTCATTCCGTTTGGACTCCATTTGATATTCTGTTTCTTCGAAATACTGAAAAAGGCAAAAAACAACAATTCTGGGTTGGGCCTCCGGTTAATAGGTTAGTCCCAAAAGTAATATAAAAGTGGAAAATAAAGCCCAATATAGTCCAAAACAGTAGATAAAGTAGCATGGAGCAATCAAAAATTATAGATACGTTGGAGACGTATCACTCCCCAACACTCTTCTCTTTCTCACAGATTTGGCTATGGTGGAAGAAGGATTTGAGTGGAAAGCAACCTGGGGAAGGCTAGAAATCAAGATTCAAATGGTAGGAATGGAATCTCTTGATCTCAACACATGAGTAGGTGGTTCTCTCTTAGAAAATGAGTAGTGGAAGTGTAGGCACGTTCTGATGGCTCTCTTACTGAGTAAGAGGGGGTGGAGGGGTATGTAGAGCCTCCACACAAAATCAAACCGTTACACACTTTTGACCCAGCTCGGTGGCACCGACTTGTGTAAAAGATATGAACATTGGAGGTCTAGGTGGGACCGACTAGAAACAACTCGGAGCGACCGGTGTGCAATGGTAGGGCAAAACCTCTCTTCGGTGGTACCGATTGCATCATCTTGGTGAGACCGAAATAAGTGCAATAAGTAATAGAAGGTTGGTAAGCCATCTCTGTGGCACCGATTGCAAAACTCGGTAAGACCGAAATAATTGGAACAGGTTCCAGAGAGTTGGCAAGGCCATCTCGGTGGCACCGATTGCAAAACTTGATAAGACCGAAATAATTGCAATATGTTACAGTGAGTTGGCAAGGCCATCTCGGTGGGACCGAGATCCATATCAGTGGGCCTGACATGTTAGGGTTTGGTTGTGGCTATGTCCAGATGAACACGGTGGCTCCGGATAGAGAAGTTTCGGTGGGGCTGAGTTGGAATGTAGGGTTTTGAAATTTCGATAGAGAAAATGGTTGAGGGTTTTGAAGCAATATCGCTAAGCAAATATATCATAATCAAAACCTCACCCCCTTTTAATAGTATTGGCTTTCCTATGGACTCAATGTGATCTTGGATCACTTAACCAAAAATGTAGAGTCTTGAGATCTTGCCAATCCATGTCCTTAGCATTTTAAGGGGGGTCCACATCCTCTTGTCCTTGCCATGCCACTATTGAACTTGTCTCAAATATACTAGATAAAACTATTAGTCTTACAAAAGATATGTTAACATTAATTACCAAAAGCACCAAGGGAGCACTTGTGCTTTTTTCATGAATACACAAAGCTTGCATACCATTTCATTGATAGAAGAAGTTAGAATGAATACAAGAGGTGGTACAACATATGACACAGACACACTGATAACCCACAAGTATAGGGGTCGCAACAATTTTCGAGGGTAGAGTATTCAACCCAAATTTATAGATTCGACACAAGGGGAGCCAAAGAATATTTGAAAGTATTAGCAGCTGAGTTGTCAATTCAACCACAGCTGGAGATTAATTATCTGCAGCAAAGTGATCAGTAGCAAAGTAGTTTGATAGTTTTGATAGCATCAGTAGTAGCAACAGTAACAGTAACAGTGATGGCAGTAATTTGTAGCAAGTGTAACATTGGTGATAGTAATAGTAACGCAGCAAGATCAAGATAAATAAATTCGTAGGCATTGGATCGGTGACTTGTCGGATGATATTCATCATTTGACAGTTATAACCTAGGGCGATACGACACTAGCTCCAGTTCATCGATATAATGTAGGCATGTATTTCGTAAATAGTCATACGTGCTTTATTAAAAGAACTTGCATGACATCTTTGTCCTACCCTCCCGTGGCAGCGGGGTCCATATGGAAACTAAAGGATATTAAGGCCTCCTTTTAATAGAGAACCAGAATAAAGCATTAACACATAGTGAATACATGAACTCCTCAAACTACGGTCATCACCGAGAGTGGGACCGGTTGTTATCACTCCGGGGCTGTTCGATCATAACACGTAGTAGGTGACTATAACTTGCAAGATCGGATCTAAAACATGGATATAATGATGAATTCATAAACGGTTCAGATATGAAATCATGGCACCCGGGCCCAAAGTGACAAGCATTAAGCATAGCAAAGTCATAGCAACATCAATCTAAGAACATAGTGGATACTAGGGATCAAGCCCTAACAAAACTAACTTGATTACATGATGAATCTCATCCAACTCCTCACCGACCAGCGAGCTTACGAAGGAATTACTCACTCCCGGCGGAGAGCATCATGGAATTGGCGATGGAGATTGGTTGGTGATGACGAAGAACGAAGATCCCCCTCTCCGGAGCCCCAAACAGACTCCAGATCTGCCTTCCAAGGAAGAAAAAGGCTTGGCGGCGGCTCCGTCTTGTGAAACGCGATAATTCTTTCTCTCTGATTTTTTCACCAAAAATAGGAATTTATAATGTCAGGGTTGAGGTCTGCGGGGCCACCAAGTGGGTACAACCCACCTAGGCGCGCTAGGGGAGGGGTCGCCCTGGTTAGTTGTGCCCACCCAGGGGGCCCTCTCCAGTAGTTGTTGGCTCCAAAAATCCTCATTTATTCCATAAAAATCCTTGCAAAGTTTCTTTTCATTCCGAGAACTTCTATTTGTGCACAAAAACAACACCATGGTAGTTCTGCTGAAAACAACATCAGTCCAGGGTTAGTTTCATTCAAATCGTGCAAATTAGAGTCCAAAACAAGAGTAAAAGCCTGAGAAAAAGTAGATACATTGGAGACGTATCAACTCCCCCAAGCTTAAACCTTTGCTTGTCCTCAAGTAATTCAGTTGATAAACTGAAAGTGAGAAAGAAAAACTTTACGAACTCTTTTGCTCTTGTTTTCATAAATAAGCTTAAACACCACCCAGCTTTTCAGCCAGCATTATAACTAACCATGTCGACAATAAAATTTAAAGATTATATTAACTCATATCAATGACATAATCAGCTAGCGAGCAATAATAAGATATCTCAAACAGCAACACATTGTCAAAACAACCATGATATAATATGACAATAGTGGTATCTCGCTAGCCCTTTTTGAGACCACAAAACATAAATGCAGAGCACCTCCAAAGTTCAAGCAGTGACTAAACATTGTAATCATGGTAGAAAAGATCCAGTCATGATGCACCCAACATTAGCTATACATAATGCATAAATCATGACAATTGTGCTCTCAGGTTCTGGCGCTTGTTTTAGAAGGTGATGACACAACATAAAAGTAAATAGAAAGTCCCTTCGCAGAGGGAAGCAGTGATTTGCAGAGGTGCCAGAGCTTAGGTTTCAAAATAGAGATAAATGATAATTTGAGACATGCACCCTTCTTATTCACTTCACGACCATCAGTTATCAACATCTTCCATGCTAAGCACGCTAGTGGCGGTTTCCAAGCGATAAAATTAAAGGTTTACTCCTCCACCATCAGTCACACTCCACGGCTTGTCCGAAACAACGGGTGCCGTCCATACCAACATCAGTCCCGGGGGAGTTTTGTTTAATTATTTGCATTTTTTAGTTCGGGACTGGTAATCCCTATTACCGCCCATTTCCCCGTGCGATGGCGAGTGAATAAACACTCGACCTAAGAATAACCCGCTTAGCACGGAAGATATCGACCACCTCCTGTCGTTCCATGAACGATCTAGGCACACAAAAGGATATTTTTTAGAAGTTTTAAGAGGTGGCACATGCAAATTTACTTAGGACAACAGGGTAATACCACATATAGGTAGGTATGGTGGACTCATCTGGAATAACTTTGGGTTCAAGGTTTTTGATGTACAAGCAGAGTTCCCACTTAGTACAGGCGAAGGCTAGCAATTAGATTGAGAAGTGGCAAGCAAGAGAGCAACAATGATCATAACCAAGCATTATGCATAAGTAACATTGGACACTAGCATGAGTAGGATATGAACACCATGAACATAAATATCATAGAGGCTATGTTGGTTTTGATTCAACTACATGCATGAACATGTGCTAAGTCCAGCCACTTGAACATTCAGAGGAGGATACCATGTCATCATACTACATCACAATCATTTTAACGCTATGTTGATATCCAAGATAAATCATTATTCACTCCTAGCTACTTATGCATGGCATGAGAAACTATAATCTCTAATTGTAATTGCAAACATGTTTAATCATAATGGGCTGAAGCATGGATACTAGGTCAAACATTTTTACACAGACAGAACAAGTCGAGTTCATACCAATTTCTCTTTGCCACGACCAGTTCATCGAATATCGTCATTATTGCCTTTCACTTGCACGACCGAATGATATGAAAATAATAATAGTGCAAAAGTGCCATGGACTAAGCTGGAATCTGCAAACATTTTATTCAACAGGAGAAGACAAGGTAAAATGTGCTCTTATTAGTTCAACAATTATCCATACGAGATCCACTCAACATATTCATCGCGGTCTTCTCCTCGGTAAGACTCGAATAAAAAGAAAAGAAATTCAGAGAAACACACTGAAATATTTTTGTAGTTTTTTTGGCTTTCTTGAGCAAGCAAATAAAAAAGGAAAAGCAAAAATGACAAAAACTATTTACACGGGAAAGATCCCAACAAGCAAAAGAAGAACAAAGAAATCTTTTTGGGTTTTCTTTTTAGTTCTACTACTAAGCATGGATAGAAAGTAAATTATTACAACTAATTTTTTTGTTTTTTCTAAAGTTTTCCCAACACACAAGAAGAAAGCAAGAAAATAAATCTAAGCATGGATGATACAATGAAAAAGTGTGAACACCGACAAATAGAATGATATGTGAACATGAATGTAATGTCGGTGAGAAACACGTACTCCCCCAAGCTTAGGCTTTTGGCCTAGCTTGGTAGTCGATCAGTAGCCTGGAGGATAGTAGTCAGCGTGGTAGCTCACGGAGGCTCTCGGTGCGGACGTCTCGGCACGCCGTGCCGCCAACACTGCTGCATTGTGAGCTCGGGCCTCGCTCTCAAGAACAAAATATCTTTCCTTGCTTTTATAATTAAAGAGAGCAGGCGCAGGCAAATACGTGTCCACAACATGTGATTGGTCAAACAACAGATTATAAGTGAAGTCATCATCCCTTCCCATGAGAATCTTATGCTCTTTCAAAGCATCAAAATCAAAATATCGAGTGGGTAGGATAGGATCAAAGGGTAACGGTGAAACATCCAGCCCTCGTTCTAGACGTGTGGCATAAATCCCACCATAAAACCAGCCACTTTTAGAATTGTGCTGTAGTCTGCGTGCAACAATCTCTCCAAGGTTATAATTCCTTTCACCAGTGAGAGCGGTGTGAATGAGGCTCAAGTCTGGCGCACAAAGTATGCTACAGTCTTTCTTGCCTACTATGCATTTCCAGTTAAATAAAGCAAAATACTGAATTGCGGGAAAGTGAATGCTCTTTATTCTTCCTTGTCTCACTCCCCTATTTTCACCGTAAGAAAGGCTAGTCAAGAAAGACTCATACTCATCCTTTGGTGGCTCATCAAGCAAACCCCAAAATGGAAGTTTGCAATGGTAAGCAAAGTTCTCTAGTGGAATAGTGAATGGATTCTCATAAAGCATAAATGACACCCTAGACTCACGTGGAAAATATTTAAATCCTTTGACCAATGATTCAGTGAGAAGTTGGAGTTGTTCGCACTTATCTGAAAGGTAGGGACCGAGACCGGTATTGTGAACATATTGCTCAAATTCCTCCTTGATGCCCACACACATCATATATTCATCGCAGGGCCATAAGCATGTTTTGGTAGCGGCACTTCATGTGGAACTTTCACTTGGTTCAACATAAGACCGACGAGCAGAACTGTCACTAGAGGATGCCCCCGAGGATCGTCTCCTCGAAGAACTCCTTCCAAATAGGTTCATCATGTCTGCGTACAATTTTCAAGCAACAATCCCCCGAAAAAGTTTCGGAAATGGAACTTCGAGCAAAGAGATCAAAATCCGCGGGTTTGAGCTCAAGAACACGGGAGAGAGAGCAATGGGGATTTTTTTCTGGAGGTGAGTGATGATGTGGGATAAAGAGATAAGTGAAGGGGCCCACATGGGGACCACAAGCTACCAGGGCGCGTTTGGGGGTCCTGGCACACCCAGGTGGGTTGTGCCCACCTGGTGCACCTCCCTCTGGTATTATTTGCACCAACAATTCTTAAATATTCAGAAAAAATCGTATAAAATTTTCAGGGCATTCTGAGCACTTTTATTTTTGGGTCAAGTTTTATTGCATGAAAATCATAATCAGAAAACAGACAAAACATGGCATTTTATTTTATTTAACTAATAAAAACAGAAAACAAAAAGTAGGAACAGAAGGTAGTACTTACTAAATTCATCAACTTCATACCGCTCAGAAATGATTCATTAATAAGGTTGATCAGGTCTTATTAACAGCCACTTTCGATTAACATGAAACGGAACAACTTTCATAAATCCCTAAGTTACCTCAATGGGGATATGCATGTCCCCGACAATAAGAGTTTCATATTTCTTTTTGATAGTAGGTAGAGGTATTTAAAAACTTCCATTAGTGATTGTCGGAGATTTTTCAATAACATTAATACCATTCACTTGGAATTGTTTCTTCGGAAAGTGCATCATATGCTCATCACCATTAATATGAAACGTGACCTAGCTTTTATTGCAATCAATAACAGCCCCTACAGTATTCAAGAAGGGTCTACCAAGGATAATCGACATGTTGTCGTCCTCGGGCATCTCAAGTATAACAAAGTCAGTCAAAATAGTAACATTAGCAACAACAACGGGCACATACTCACAGATACCGGTAGGTATGGCAGTTGATTTGTCAGCCATTTGCAAAGATATTTCAGTAGGTGTGAGTTTATTCAAGTCAAGTCTTTTATATAAAGAGAAAGGCATAACACTAACACCAGCTCCTAAATCACACAAAGCAGTTTTCACATAATTCTTTTTGATAGAGCAAGGTATAGTTGGTATACCTGGATCTCCAAGTTTTTTAGGTACTCCATCTTTGAAAGTATAATTAGCAAGCATAGTGGAGATTTCAGCTTCCAGTATTTTTCTCTTATTTGTGATGATGTCTTTCATATACTTTACATAAGGAGGCATTTTCAAGATATCAGTCAAGCGAGTACGCAAAAATACTGGCCTCAGCATTTCAGCAAAGCGTTCAAATTCTTCATCATATTTCTTTTTAGTTGACTTGGGTGGAAAAGGCATAGGTTTTTGAACCCACGGTTCTCTTTCTTACCGTGTTTTCTAGCAATGAAGTCAGTTTTATCATACCTTTTATTCTTAGGTTGTGGGTTATCAAGATCAATAGGTGGTTCTATCTCAACATCATTATCTGGTTCTTTTTCATTGTTTGGTTGAGCATCTTCATGAACATCATCTTTATCTTTTTCATTATCACTAGGTGGATGTTCATTACCAGATTGAGTTTCAGCATCAAATATAGAAATTTCATTTTCATTATCAGGAGGTTTTTCTATTTCAGGTTCACTAGAAGCATGCAAAGCCCTATCATTTTTATTTTTATTTTTCTCTTTAGTAGGACTAGGTGCACAAGTGTTCTTTCTTTGTGAGTCTTGTTCAATTATTTTTGGGTGTCCCTTAGGATAAAGTGGTTTCCTGAGTCATTTTACCTCCTCTAGTTGCAACTCTAACAGCAAAGTCATGCATATTATTATTCATTTCATCAAGCAATTCTCTTTGTGATTTAGCAACTTGTTCTAACTAGGTTTGTACCATAGAAGCATGTTTTCCAAGACCTCTAGCATCATTTGAAATTCTAAATAACAAGTCACTCACGCGAGCAATCGTATGAGAGTTATATTTCAATTGTTCCATAACATTTGCATTGAAGTGATCTTGTTTTATAATGTAGTTTTCAAACTCATAAAGGCATTGACTAGGATGCGTATTGTGAGGATTATCATTTTCATTGAACTTCATAAGAGAATTTACCTCTACCACCTTAGGCAGTGGTGGTGTATCAAGCCCATGTATTTCTTCAATAGGAGGTAAATTTTTAACATCCGCAACTTTAATACCTTTTAGCTCCATAGATTTCTTTGCCTCTTGCATATCTTCAGGACTGAGATATAATATACCCCTCTTCTTTGGAGTGGGTTTAGCCAGTGGTTCAGGAATAGTCCAATATCATCATAATTTTTCAATATTTTATTCAATAATTCTTCAGCATGAGCAATAGTTCATTCCCTGAAAACACAACCAGCACAACTATCTAGGAAGTCCCTAGAAGCATTGGTTAGTCCATTAGTGAAGATATCAAGTGTTTCATTTTTCTTAAGAGAATGATCAGGCAAAGCATTAAGTAACTGGCAAACCCTCCCCCAAGCTTGTGGAAGACTCTCTTCTTTAGTTTGAACAAAGTTAAATATTTCCTGTAAGGCAACTTGTTTCTTATGAGCAGGAAAATATTTTTCAGAGAAGTAATAAATCATATCCTAGGGACTACGCACACAACCAGGGGTAAGAGTATTGTGAAGGAAATATTCCCTAGAGGCAATAATAAAAGTTATTATTTATTTCCTTATATCATGATAAATGTTTATGATTCATGCTAGAATTGTATTAACCGGAAACTTAGTACATGTGTGAATACATAGACAAAACAAAGTGTCCCTAGTATGCCTTTACTTGACTAGCTTGTTTATCAAAGATGGTTATGTTTCCTAACCATAGACATGTGTTGTCATTTGATGAACGAGATGACATCATTAGAGAATGATGTGATGGGCAAGACCCATCCGTTAGCTTAGCACTATGATCGTTTAGTTTATTGCTATTGCTTTCTTCATGACTTATACATGTTCCTATGACTATGAGATTATGCAACTCCCGGATACCGGAGGAACACTTAGTGTGCTATCAAACGTCACAACATAACTGCGTGATTATAAAGATGCTCTACAAGTGTCTCCGATGGTGTTTGTTGAGTTGGCATAGATCAAGATTAGGATTTGTCACTCCATGTATCGGAGAGGTATCTCTGGGCCCTCTCGGTAATGCTCATCATTATAAGCCTTGCAAGCAATGTGACTAATGAGTTTGTGGCGGGATGAAGTATTACAGAATGAGTAAAGAGACTTGCCGGTAACGAGATTGAACTAGGTATGATGATACCGATGATCGAATCTCGAGCAAGTAACATACCGATGACAAAGGGAACAACGTATGTTGTTATGCGGTTTGACCGATAAAGATCTTCGTAGAATATGTGGGAGCCAATATGAAAATCCAGGTTCCGCTATTGGTTATTGACCGGAGATGAGTCTCGGTAATGTCTACATAGTTCTCCAACCCGTAGGGTCCGCACGCTTAACGTTTGATGACGGTTTGTACTATGAGTTATGTGATTTGATGGTCGAAGTTTATTCGGAGTCCCGGATGAGATCGGGGACATGACGAGGAGTCTCGAAATGGTCGAGAGTTAAAGACTCATATATTGGAAGGCTATATTCGGACATCGTAAAGGTTCCGAGTGATTCGGATATTTTTCAGAGTACCGGAGAGTTACGTGAATTCGCCGGGGAAGTAGTGGGCCTTAATGGGCCATACGGGAAAGGTGAGAAGGGCCTCAAGCGTTGGCTCCCCGCCCCCCAAGGCAAGTCTGAATTGGACTAGGGAGGGGGCGGCGCCCCCCTCTCTTTCCTTCTCCCTCTCCTACTCCTTCCCTCTCTCCCCTCTTGTAAAAGGAAGGGGACTCCAAGTAGGATTGGGAATCCTAGTTGGACTCCCCCTATAGGCGCGCCCCTCTAGGCCGGCCTCCTCCTCCTCCCTCCTTTATATACGCGGGGAGGGGGGCACCCTAGAAGACACAAGTTGTTTTTAGCCGTGTGCGGTGCCCCCCTCCACAGTTTTACACCTCGGTCATATCATCGTAGTGCTTAGGCGAAGCCCTGCCGGTAACTTCATCATCACCGTCACCACGCCGTCATGCTGACAGAACTCTCCCTCGGTCTCAGCTGGATCTAGAGTTCGAGGGACGTCTCCGGGTTGAACGTGTGCAGATCGCGGAGGTGCCATGCGTTCGGTACTTGATCGGTTGGATCTCGAAGACGTTTGACTACATCAACCGCGTTACTAAACTCTTCCGCTTTCGGTCTACGAGGGCACGTGGACACACTCTCCCCACTCGTTGCTATGCTTCTCCTAGATAGATCTTGCGTGATTGTAGGATTTTTTTTAAATTACTGAATTCCCCAACAGTGGCATCCGAGCCAGGTCTATGCGTAGATGTTATATGCACGAGTAGAACACAAAGTGTTGTGGGCGATAATAGTCATACTGCTTACCATCATGTCATACTTTGATTCGGTGGCATTGTTGGATGAAGCGGCCCAAACCGACATTACATGACCACGTTCATGAGTCTGGTTCTACCGACGTGCTTCGCACATAGGTGGCTAGTGGGTGTCTGTTTCTCCATCTTTAGTTGAATCGAGTTTGACTACACCCGGTCCTTGTTGAAGGTTAAAACAACACACTTGATGAAAAATCGTTGTGGTTTTGATGTGTAGGTAAGAACGGTTCTTGCTAGAAGCCCGTAGCAGCCACGTAAAAGTTGCAACAACAAAGTAGAGGACGTTTAACTTGTTTTTGCAGGGCTTGCTGTGATGTGATATGGTTAAGACGTGATGATATATAAATTGTTGTATGAGATGATCATGTTTTGTAGAAGTTATCGGCAACTGGCAGGAGCCATATGGTTGTCGCTTTATTGTATGAAATGCAATCGCCTTGTAATTGCTTTACTTTATCACTAAGCGGTAGCGATAGTCGTAAAAGCAATAGTTGGCGAGACGACACCGATGCTACGATGGAGATCAAGGTGTCAAGGCAGTGACAATGGTGATCATGACGGTGGTTTGGAGATGGAGATCAAAAGCACAAGATGATGATGTCCATATCATATCACTTATTTTGATTGCATGTGATGTTTACCCTTTATGCATCTTATTTTGCTTAGTACGGCGGTAGCATTATAAGATGATCCCTCACTAAAATTTCAAGGTATAAGTGTTCTCCCTGAGTATGCAACGTTGCGACAGTTCTTCGTGCCGAGCCACCACGTGATGATCGGGTGTGATAAGCTCTATGTTCACGTACAACGGGTGCAAGCCAGTTTTGCACACGCAGAATACTCAGGTTAAACTTGACGAGCCTAGCATATGCAGATATGGCCTCGGAACACTGAGACCGAAATGTAGAGCGTGAATCATATAGTAGATATGATCAACTTAGAGATGTTCACCATTGAAGACTACCCCATCTCACGTGATGATCGGACATGGTTTAGTTGATTTGGATCATGTGATCATTTAGATGACTAGAGGGATGTCTATCTAAGTGGGAGTTCTTAAGTAATATGATTAATTGAACTTCAATTTATCATGAACATAGTCCTGGTAGTTTTAGCATATCTATGTTGTAGATCAATAGCTCGTGATGTAGCTCCCCGTTTATTTTTTTATATGTTCCCAGAGAAATATAAGTTGAAAGATGATAGTAGCAATGATGCGGACTTGGTCCGTGATCTGAGGATTATCCTTATTGCTACACAGAAGAATTATGTCCTTGATGCACCGCTAGGTGACAGACCTATTGCAGGAATAGATGCAGACATTATGAACGTTTGAACAATGCTCGGTATAATGACTACTTGATAGTTTAGTGCACCATGCTTTACGGCTTAGAACTGGGACTTCAAAAACATTTTGAATGCCACGGATCATATGAGATGTTCCAAGAGTTGAAATTGGTATTTCATACTCATGCCCGTGTTAAGAGGTATGAGACCCCTAATAGTACTTTGCCTACAGGATGGAGGAGAATAGCTCAACCAGTGAGCATGTGCTCAGATTGTCTGGGTACTACAATTGCTTGAATCAAGTGGGTGTTAATCTTCCAGATAAGATAGTGATTGACAAAGTTCTCTAGTCACTATCACCAGGTTACTAGAACTTTGTGATAAACTATAAAATGCAAGGGATAACAGAAATGATTCCCAAGCTCTTCGTGATGATGAAATCGGCAAAGGTAGAAATCTAGAAAAAGCATCAAGTGTTGATGGTTTACAAGACCACTAGTTTCAAGTAAAAGGGCAAGGGAAAGAAAGGGAACTTCAAGAAGAATGGCAAGCAAGTTGCCACTCCCATGAAGAAGCCCGAAGCTAGACCTAAGCCTGAAAGTGAGTGCTTCTACTACAAAGGAATGGTCACTGGAAGTGGAACTACCCCAAATACTTGGCGGATAAGAAGGATGGCAAAGTGAACAAAGGTATATTTAATATATATGCTATTGATGTGTACTTTACTAGTGTTTATAGCAACCCCTCGGTATATTATACTGGTTTAGTTGCTAAGAGTAGTAACTCAAAACGGGAGTTGCAAAATAAACAGAGACTAGTTAAGGGCGAGGTGCTGATGTGTGTCGGAAGTGATTCCAAGGTTGATAATATCACCATCGCACACTCCCTTTACCTTTGGGATTGGTGTTGAACCTAAAATAAATGTTATTTGGTGTTTGCGTTGAGCATGAATATGATTGGATCATGTTTATTGCTATACGGTAATTCATTAAGTCAAAGAATAATTGTTGTTCTATTTACATGAATAAAACCTTCTATGGTCATACACTCAATACAAATGGTTTATTGAATCTCGATCCTAGTGATACACGTATTGAAGCCAAAAGATGCAAAGTTAATAATGATAGTGCAATTTATTTCTAGCACTACCATTTATGTCATATTGGTGTAAAGCGCATGAAGAAACTCCATGCTGATGGACTTTTGGAATCACTTGATTATGAATCACTTGATGCTTGCGAACCATGCCTCATGGCCAAGATGACTAAGACTCCGTTCTCTGGAACAATGGAACGAGCAACTGAATTATTGGAACTAATACATATTGATGTATGCAGTCCGATGAGTGTTGAGGCTCGCAGTGGGTATCGTTATTTTCTGACCTTCATAGATTATTTGAGCAGATATGGGTATATCTACTAAACATAAGTCTGAAACATTTGAAATGTTCAAAGAAATTCAGAGTGAAGTGGAACATCATCGTAACAAGAAAATAAAAGTTTCTACGATCTGATTGTGGAGGTGAATATTTGAGTTATGAGTCTGGTCTTCATTTGAAATAATGTGGAATAGTTCCGCAACTCACGCCACCTGGAACACCACAGTGTAATGGTGTGTCCGAATGTCGTAACCATACTTTATTGGATATGGTGCGATTTATGATGTCTCTTACTGATTTACCACTATCGTTTTGGGGTTATGCATTAGAGACAACTGCATTCACATTAAATAGGGCACCATCTAAATTCGTTGAGACGACACCAAATGAACTGTGGTTTGGCAAGAAACCTAAGTTGTCGTTTCTTTAAGTTTGGGGCTGCGATGCTTATGTGAAAAAGCTTCAACCTGATAAGCTCGAACCCAAATCGGAGAAGTGCGTCTTCATAGGATACCCAAAGGAAACTGTTGGGTGCACCTTCTATCACAGATCCGAAGGCAAAATATTCATTGCTAAGAATGGATCCTTTCTAGAGAAGGAGTTCCTCTCGAAAGAAGTGAGTGGGAGGAAAATAGAACTTGATGAGGTAACTGTACCTGCTCCCTTATTGGAAACTAGTTCATCACAGAAATCAGTTCCAGTGATTCCTACACCAATTAGTGAGGAAGCTAATGATAATGATCATGAAACTTCAGATCAAGTTACTACTGAACCTCGTAGGTCCACCAGAGTAAGATCCGCACCAGAGTGGTATGGTAATCCTGTTCTGGAGGTCATGTTATGGCCATGACGAACCTACGAACTATGAAGAAGCGATGATGAGCCTAGATCACGTGGAATGGCTTGAGGCCATGAAATCTGAGATGGGATCTGTCGTGGTTTTGTCACGGCAGATGTCCTTATGAAAGGACTTAGTCGTGGAGCCATCGCTACGGGTTAACTTGAAGGGGTTAAAGCGGACACAAAGACACAAGGGTTTATACTAGTTCGGCCCCTTCAATGAAGGTAAAAGCCTACGTCTAGTTGTGATGGAATTGATGTGGTCTCGATGACTAGGGAGCAAATAAGCTTCGCCTAGGCCTCGAGTTGTTGTTGTCTGTCCCTGAACCGCCGCCGGGTCGTCCCCTTATATACACGGGTGACGCCCGTTGGTCCATAGAGTCCCAACACCGGTTCATACTCGTATCCCGGGTTGGTCTCTCTCTATTCCTAACTTACAATACAAGTTTACATATCAAACCGGTTTACGGCTACAGGTTCTAAACCGACTACAGGCCTTGGGCCTTCATCTGCTTAATCATCTTTATACTGCTAATGAAGTTAACCCGGCCCAGGTAGGCCGGTTCACGCCCAGTAGTAATATCCTCAACATTAGGCCTCAGATTGATTTGAACTGGTTCATGTCAATCCTTCACAAAATCTTTGTCTTCAACATCTTCTGGTAATTGGTGAACCGCCGTGTCATCATCATCTCTGGTTGCTATAAACCGGTATGACGTCATCATGAGGTTAACATTTATGACACCTTCTTTTATAAATAGATCTACGATAACCAAGGCAACAGCTCCACTTCCAAAATTTGTGGCTCCTGGATTCGCGCGCCTAACACACGTCCTTTGCTTTATAAATAGGACCGAAGGGTCATTTCCTTTTCTCCCCTTCGTTTCTTTCTCTTCGTCTTCCTCGCGTCGCTGACCTCGAAGCTCCGCCGCCGTCCTTGACCTCTGCACCATCTTGGGCTGCTGCATCACCCTGACCGTACCAGAGAATCGTGGCGCCCTTCCGCATCTCCCTGAACTCCAGTAAGTTCTCTGTTTCTATGGATCTAGATCTGTTCTAGGGTTTCATGTTCCTGCAGCTGTTCTTGCGTACTGTTCATACTCATGCTGAGACTCTGGATAGGTCTTTTGAAACCCTACTGTGATTATTGGCGGCCTTTTAATATCAGTCTGTAGATTCATACTCAAATCCATAGATCTCATCAATCTTCCTGCTTCTTGAACCTATACTGTTCTGCTTCAAGCTTGTAGACATTTTTTCCCTTTTTTTTCTGAACTGGCTGTAGATCCATTATTATAGAAAGATTATGTGAAACCTGTTTCTGTGCACTTACACAATCTCAATCACCTTCAATGTTTAGATCTGGCAGCTTAACTTAATATAGAAATAGTTAATAAACCGGCATGTACCATTAGTCCCCTTGTTGAACCGCTAGAATTCTTTAGTCATATTCTGCCTCCTCATAGAAATCCGATTTAAATGTACTGCCTTCGGTTTAACATTGTTCATACCAGCGCCTTCTTTTTATCCAACATATTCTTGAACCGGAATCACCTATTTTTGCAGATCTCACCATGGCCAAACAAGTATATGAGTGCAACTAGGTTCCTTCTCGCGTCACAGAAACTCAGTTGGATAATTTAGTCTTGATCGGCGCTTTAGACAGCAAAGATACTATCCACTGGAGGGTCCCTGGTAATGAATGTCCTCCCACACCTCAAGAGGGAGAGGTTGTGATCTTTGCAGACCATTTAGCCCGGGGCTTCAAGCCACCCGGTTCTAAATTTTACCGGGATGTGTCAGCCAACTTTCAACTCCGCCCGCAAGACACTGGCCCCAATTCTGTTACCAACCTATGTCACTTTCAAGTGCTCTGTGAGGTATACCTTCAAGAGGAACCCTCAGTTGAATTGTTCAGAGACTGTTTCCACCTAAACCGCCGCACAGAATTCACTGATGGTCCCAATACCGAATTGGGTGGTATGGCAATTCAGAAAAGGAAAGAGATCACTTATCCCCACGCCAAACTACACAGTCACCCCAAGGAGTGGAATTCAACATGGTTTTACTGCAAAGATACCTCCCTTGATGATGAAAATCCTTTGCCTGGCTTTCGTCCGGAGTGGCTCAGCAATACACACCCCTTCCCACAAAGGTTAAGTGCCAAGGAGAGAAGTAAATACGCTCCGCAACTATCCAAGCTCCGAGCCTTCATGGCCAACGGTTTAACAGGAGTAGATCTCGCACGCTGGTGGATATCATGGAGCATACTGCCTCTCAGCCGGTGCTCCGGTTTAATGTGCAAGTATACTGGTAGTTTTGATGACCCACTCCGACATACTAACATCCAGCTCTCAGATGACGAAGTCACGGAGGTTGTGAAGAAAATGTTGAATGAACCAGAACACCTCTGCGCTCGAACCGGCCTGCTCCCCTTCTGTACTACCAACAAACCGCCAGCTGTAAGATCTTGATTGTATTTTTTACTGAATCTGTCATTGCTATTTCTATATAACATCAATTGCTGCCTAATCAGGGTGATAATCCGTTTTGGAGCAAGAAACTTCCACAAGAAAAACCAGAGAAAACGGAAAAATCAACCCGGCCAAAGACTAAGGTTGTCAAGAAGCCAGCTCAAAAAAGGAAGACCACCGCTTCATCTGATCCGGCTGCTGATGATGATGTGGGTAACTCGGATCTTGAGGTAGAACTCGATTCACTAGGCTTACTTTTTACACGCCTTATTGATGATGATACTTGTCAGGACGACGCTGAAGCCAGTAATGCTGATGTCGCTGAGGTAACTATTCTCTCTTCCGATTCAGATCCTTTGCCTTTGCCAAAACTTCGCCAGGCAAACCGGAAAGTTAAATTTTCTCATCCTCTTGCTTACTTGGATCCCAAATTTCTTATGAAGACTCAGCAACATGAAGCTCGCCGCATAACCCGGCACAGCGGCCAGGTAGTTACCTCCGCTGGTTTACCAAACAGTCCGGTTCAGAAACGTCGCTCAGAGGTCTCCAACCTTTTTATTAAATTCTATCCTAAAACGGGTTTCATCCGTCAACCTCTTAATCCGTCCGACTCCGATTATCAGGTTACTTCTCATTCATCCTCTGGTGAATCATCGGCCACTCAGCTGCCACCACTGAAAACAGTCCTTGGGTAAGCTAGGCTGAACATATGCTTCCGGTATACTGCATTATAACTTATGCTATTCCTTGACTCTTTGTTTCTCTTTCAGGGCTAAACCTAAACCGAGCAAGAAAGCCCGCCTAGATAAAGCGGCCGAGGAAGATGCTGCCCCTGAACAGGATAAAGCACCAGATCTTGAAACGTTCGTTCATGAAGATATTCCCAATGATCCTCCCTTGCAAGATGATGCTATTACTGATAAAAGGCCTATCAATACTTCAGTCCCTGTTGACCAGCCTGCCAGCTCCGTCCGGATTGAAAGATCCCGCAGTCCTTCAAAACCTGCCGATAAACTGATAGCGCCAGTGCAAACCGGTGAGTCCAAGGATGATGACGTTGTAATTACCGGCGTAGGTCGCTTTGAACCAGGGAATCCTGTCGCTTTAGCTAAGCGTACTGTCAAAGAAGATTTTTCTGCCATGAACAAAGGCAAATGGGATGTTGATCTGGAAACGTATGCTACTCTGAATGCCCAAGATCTTCATTCTGGTTACTTGAACCGGCTATATACTAGTCGTGACTGTGAAGCTGGTCTGGTAAAAATGATGAGAGATAAATTTGAGGTAACTTCCTTGTGCTTCTTCTTTCTTAAATTACTGCCACTCTATTAATCCTCCTAGCCCCCAAGGGCCGGTTTGTAACCTTCTTCAAGTCGGGACATTAATATAGTCCTCAATACTGTGAAATCCATCAATGTAGCCCCCAAGGGCCGGTTCAACTTAGTATAGTTAAACCGGGACTCCAATAAAGATTCTAACATCAGAACATAACTGAGCAAATAGCCATTAGCCCCCAAGTGCCAAGTTGAATACCTTTATTGAGCTTGGGACTTTGCGATTTAGTAATAGATGAAGATTGAAGATGCATTAGCCCCCAAGTATCAAGCGTATAACTTGTTATGTGGTTGGTACTTCAAATTTTTGTACCGTTTGTTTAAAGCCAAGCACTGTCTTGATGCAGGCTGAAGTGAGGATCAAAGAGGACCGGATTACTGATCTGCAAGAAATTTTGAAAACCCAACAAGCCGAAACCGACAAAGCAAGGGAGGAATTAACCAGCGCTTTGAGCATCACAGAACAGCTGAAGGAGGGCTTCAAGAAGGAGCGGGCTGATTGGGCCACTGAGAAGGCCGCTTTAATAAAAAGAGCTGAAAACGCTGAAGCTGCCCTTAAACCGGTGGTAGATAAGCTGACCGCCGTAAAGCGGCAAGTACATTCCATGATCGCTGCTATCTTTGGTAAGCTCCTTTTGGTTTCTTTGACAACTTTGGCCTTCTTATAATAGATCCGGTTTGTGATCTTTCTTGTATTGTTGCAGGTACACGCATTGGTCACTTAGGGTCAGATGTTCAGAAGAAGTTGAAGGCTGCCTACACTTTAATTGAACAGCTGTATACCGGAGCGCAGCGGATCATCACAACTGCATCTCATAACAATCTGGCACCCACTTTAATTCAAGATACTCTGAAGAGGTTGTCAATGCTTCCTACTCGGATTGAAGAACTGGAAAAATCTGCTGCTCAAACCGGAGCCATTAATGCCTTGATCCGGGCAAAAGCATGGGTGCCGGATTTCGATCCTGTTGAGGCAGCTCAAGGCTATCCCAGCTTGAAGGAAGACGGTTCAGAGTTCAATGAAGATGATCTGAGGATGATAGACCGTATAGTGCACCCTTTGGCTTGCCAATTGGCTGAAGAGGCAGACTTGTCGCATTATCAAGCTCAGTATAATGATCAGAACAAATGAGTGGCTGCACCAATTCCTGAAGCAGAGAATTTGATTCCTCCAATCCGTAAGCATACTTATGCTCCTGATATTGAACCGTCTTCTCTGATCCATGAAGAGGTTGTCTTTAAAGCTTTAATGGGAATCGACTGGACCACTGTTGATTTCCAGCCAATGGATAGAGATGATGAAGCTGAAGCGGCGCGGGACGACCCACAACCATCAAACCGGGGCGATGAGCAGGCATGAACCATAAGCCGGTTTAAGCAGCTACTTTATTATGATCCGTCAGAAGAATAATAATCTTATTTGGGCATCGCGTTGCCTTGTAATAGAATAGCCAATACTTTTGCTTTATAAATCTGCCTTCGTGCATAAGTGCTGATGCTTTTGCTTGAAATCCTTAATTTATATTTCCTGCAATCATAAAATCTTGAACTGCGATGGTGGTTATACCGCCAACCGGTTTATGACCTTTATATATATAAATAGTCAATGTAATTAAGACATATAATCAAATATGTGATACAAAATACCTGCCATCGCTGGGCGTGAAGTTGGCTTAGCCAGGCTTGAAACGGAGGTTGTATAAACCATTACCGTAAAAGGGAAAAACAACTCCCGTGTTTTAAAATGCTGGCTTACCATGTAAACCGTGCTGGGTCATTGTAAGCCCCCCTGCTACTCCATGATGTTAACAGGAAAGGTTAAACCAGGCACATTCCTCCGGATTAAAAATGAGCCGAATTTCGTCAGCTGAACCAGTTAACAAGTGTTGTTGGTTTAAAGGAAACACAACAAAAATCGAAGAATAATCATAAAAGAAATATGGAAGCAAAGGCAATGATAAAACCGTTTGCAAAATCATGCTTTACTGAGCTGATCAGATGGTGTTACCATGGTCGGACAGGACCGCGCCCCCAATAGGTGTGGCGATGGTTCAAGTCAGCCAGGTCCCCAAATGAAACCGTGGCATTTATGCCGATCAAAAGGCATGGCAATGGTTCGGGTTCGACCAAGCCCCCAAGTGATTCTGTGGCCTTAGGCCAATCAAGAGGCGTGACTGGTTCAGACTTGACCATGTCCCCAAGTGATCTGGTGGCTTTCGCCTATCAAGAGGTGTTGCATTGGTTCGGACACGACCAAGCCCCCAAGTGATATCACAAAGCTTTTTTGAAAAGCAAATTTCAAGGGGTAAACCGGAGGCCGCTTTAAGACAGAACAACTCCATGTAACCACACATGAAAGGACAGAGACCCCGCTTTAGCTGAGGCTCCGGTTTTATTATATCAATGATAATATATACACTGTCATAATATATACATAGATAGAGCCAATGGCTCAAGTGTAGTAAGGCCGAAGATGAGCTATGTTCCACGGCCTGTTGGTCTCCTCCTCTGATGTGCGTGAGTCTTTATGCTCTCGAATATCAATCAGATAGTACGACCCGTTGTGCAGATTCTTGCTGACCATGAAAGGTCCCTCCCAAGGTGGGGATAACTTGTGCATATCCGTCTGGTCTTGGATGAGTCGAAGCACCAAATCTCCTTCTTGAAAAGCTCTGGTTCTGACCCGGCGACTGTGATAGCGACGAAGATCCTGTTGGTAAATCGCCGAGCGGGCAGCTGCTATGTCACGCTCCTCATCCAATAGGTCCAAAGCATCTTGCCGTGCTGTCTCATTGTCCGCTTCAACATAAGCCGCCACACGAGGCGAATCATGTCGGATATCACTAGGGAGAACCGCCTCTGCTCCGTAGACCATGAAAAACGGCGTGTATCCTGTAGATCGGTTGGGTGTAGTATTGATACTCCATAGCACAGACGGTAGCTCTTCAACCCAACAACCCGGTGTTCTTTGCAATGGAACCATAAGCCGGGGTTTGATGCCTCGCAAGATCTCTTGATTAGCTCATTCTGCCTGCCCATTGGACTGGGGGTGAGCCACTGACGATACGTCAAGTCGGATGTGCTCACGTTCACAGAATTCCTTCATAGCGCCCTTGGATAAATTGGTACCATTGTCAGTAATGATGCTGTGTGGAAAGCCAAACCGGAAAATCACCTTTTTAATGAACTGCACCGCTGTAGCTGCATCACACTTGCTAACAGGCTCCGCTTCAACCCACTTGGTAAATTTGTCAACTGCCACCAAAAGGTGGGTTTTCTTATCCTTGGACCTTTTAAAAGGTCCGACCATATCCAGCCCCCATGTTGCAAACGGCCAAGTAATTGGAATCATCCTCAATTCTTGAGCCGGCACATGAGCACGCCTTGAAAATTTCTGACAGCCATCACACCGTTTAACCAAGTCCTCCGCATCAGCATGAGCTGTCAACCAGTAGAACCCGTGACGAAATGCCTTAGCCACCAGAGACTTTGAACCGGCGTGGTGACCACAATCCCCTTCATGGATTTCGCGTAAAATTTCACAGCCTTCCTCAGGAGAGACGCAGCGTTGAAACGCCCCTGATACACTGCAATGATGCAATTCGCCATTGACAATGGTCATAGACTTGGATCGCCGGACTATCTGCCTGGCTAGAGTCTCATCCTCTGGCAATTCTCCCCGGTTCATGTACACAAGATAAGGAACTGTCCAATCCGGTATAACATGCAGGGATGCTACCAATTGAGCCTCCAGATCAGGAATAGCCAAATCTACTTCACCCAGGAGCTTGATCGACGGGTTGTGCAACACATCAAGAAAGACATTAGGCGGGACCGGTTTACGCTGAGAGCCCAACCAGCTTAAAGCGTCCGCCGCTTCATTTTTTCGACGATCCACGTGATCCACCTGATAACCCTTGAAGTGACCCGCAACAATATCCACCTCACGACGATATGCAGCCATGAGTGGGTGTTTAGAATCCCAAGTGCCAGACACCTGTTGAGCCACGAGGTCCGAGTCACTGAAGCACTTAACCCGACTTAGATTCATCTCTTTAGCCATCCGGAGACCATGGAGCAAAGCTTCATACTCAGCTGCATTATTAGTACAAGGGAACATTAAGCGGAGAACATAACAAAACTTATCACCTCGTGGGGAAGTTAACACGACTCCAGCCCCCGAGCCTTCCAATTGCCTGGATCCATCAAAATGGATAGTCCAATATGTGTGATCCGGCTTCTCCTCTGGTGCTTGCAACTCAGTCCAATCATTGATGAAATCAACAAGTGCTTGAGACTTCACCGCCGTCCGAGGTACATACTTCAATCCGTGCGGCCCAAGTTCTATAGCCCACATGGCAATCCGGCCAGTCGCCTCCCGGTTCTGTATGATATCGCCCAAGGGAGCTGAACTGACCACTGTGATGGGGTGCCCTTGGAAATACTGCTTCAACTTCCGGCTTGCCATGAAAACTCCATATACCAGCTTTTGCCAATGTGGATACCTTTGCTTGGATTCAATAAGCACCTCGCCGATATAGTAAACCGGCCGCTGAACCGGATACTCCTTGCCCGCCTCCTTGCGTTCTACCACAATAGCCACGCTAACTGCGCGAGCATTGGCCGCTACGTATAGCAATAACGGCTCCTTGTCGACCGGAGCTGCAAGAACGGGCGGATTGGCTAATTGCCGCTTCAAGTCCTCCAACGCTTCATCAGCAGCCGGACTCCAGATGAATTGATCTGTCTTTCTCAGCATCTGGTATAAAGGGATGGCCTTCTCTCCGAGGCGGCTGATAAACCGGCTCAGCGCGGCAATCCGACCCGCCAAACGCTGAACATCGTTGATACACTTCGGTTTAGCCAGGGAGGTGATAGCCGTAATCTTCTCCGGATTAGCCTCAATTCCTCTGTTGGACACAAGAAAGCCCAGTAACTTGCCTGCCGGAACACCAAAGACACATTTGGCCGGGTTAAGCATCATCTTGTAAACCCGCAAGTTGTCAAAGGTTTCCTTCAAATCATCAACCAGCGTCTCCTTCTGCCTTGACTTGACTACAATATCATCCACATAGGCGTGCACATTGCGGCCGATCTGTTTATGCAGGCAGTTCTGTACACACCGTTGATAAGTGGCTTGGGCGCTCTTGAGCCCAAAAGGCATAGATACATAGCAGAAGGCTCCAAAGGGAGTAATAAACGCCGTCTTCTCCTGGTCCTTAACCGCCATTTTGATCTGATGATACCCAGAATATGCATCCAAAAAACTCAAACGCTCACAACCCGCCGTGGCATCAATAATCTGGTCAATGCGGGGGAGGGCAAAAGGATCCACTGGACAAGCCTTGTTAAGATCCGTGTAATCCACACACATACGCCAAGTGCCGTTTTTCTTAAGAACCAGCACCGGATTAGCAAGCCACTCTGGATGGAACACTTCAATGATAAAACCAGCTGCTAAGAGCCTGGCCACCTCCTCTCCAATAGCTTTGCGCCTTTCTTCGTTAAACCGGCGGAGAAACTGCTTTACCGGTTTATACTTGGGATCAACATTAAGAGTGTGCTCAGCGAGTACTCTCGGTACACCTGGCATGTCAGAAGGCTTCCATGCAAAAATGTCCCGATTCTCACGGATGAACTCGATGAGCGCGCTTTCCTATTTAGGGTCCAAGTTGGCACTGACAGTGAACTGCTTGGACGAATCGCCGGGCACGAAGTCAACAAGCTTGGTCTCAGCCGCTGATTTGAACTTCAGATCTGAATCATGCTCCGTAGTTGGCTTCTTCAAAGGGGTCATGTCCGCCGGATCAACATTGTCCCTATAATATTTCAACTCCTCCGTGGCACAAACCGACTCTGCATAGGCCGCATCACCTTCCTCACATTCCAAAGCAATCTTGCGGCTCCCATGAATCGTTATTGTCCCTTTGTGACCCGTCATCTTGAGCTGCAAATAGATATAACAAGGCCGTGCCATGAATTTGGCATAAGCCGGCCGCCCAAACAAGGCGTGATACGGGCTCCGGATCTTTACCACCTCAAAGGTTAGTGTTTCGGATCGGGAATCATGCTCGTCCCCAAACGCCACCTCCAGGGCTATCTTACCAACATGATATGCTGATTTGCCAGGCACCACACCATGGAACACCGTATTAGACGGTCTGAGATTTTTGTCTGTTAGCCCCATGCGGCGGAATGTCTCATAGTACAAGATGTTAATACTGCTCGCTCCATCCATGAGCACCTTGGTGAATTTATAACCTCCCACCTGAGGGTCTACCACTAATGCCAACTGGCCCGGATTGTCAACCCGGGGTGGGTGATCCTCCTTGCTCCACACGATAGGCTGTTCCGACCAACGTAAGTAACGTGGTACGGCCGGTTCAACAGAGTTCACCGCTCGCTTGTGAAGTTTCCAGTCGCGCTTATCAAAGCTAGTTGTGAAAACGTGATACTGCCCATTGTTCAACTGTTTTGGATGGCTCTGATAACCCGACTGCTGCTGCTGCTGTTGGTTGTAACCCCCTTGACTGCTCTGATTATTCTGGTTGTTATGACCGCCCTGATTGAAACCTGAACCGGAAGCTCCATCGTGGCTCGGCCCATGGAAACCGGATCCTGAGCCACCACCTGACCCATGGTCATACCGGAAGGCATTAGAGTTTTTAAACTCCTGCATAATGTAACAATCCTTCCAAAGGTGGTTCACCCGCGCTTCCTTTGTCCCGTGTTTTGGACAAGGCTGATTCAACAAATAGTTTAAGCGATCCGGGTTAGGATTCGGAGCTCCACTACGATTCACCGCTTTACCTCTGCGCCGCTGACCCTTGTCCTGCGCATTAGTGTTAGCCACAAAGTCCATGCTGCCATCCGCTTTGCGTTTGCCTCCGTTGATGCCCCTTGAAATTGTTGTTCTTCTTTCCCTTCCCTGCTTCATCATCGTCAGTCTCGGGATCCTTGGTACTATCAGAATCAGCATACTTCACTAAAGCGGCCATGAGAGTTCCCATGTCATTACAGAACCGCTTCATACATCCCAACTTCAAGTTCAGAGGCTTAAACCGACAGTTGCCCTCCAGGGTTAAGATCGCAGAGTCAGCATTGATCCTGTCAGACGAGTGCAAGACTTCCGAAACGCGGCGTACCCAATGGGTTGTTGACTCTCCGTCCTCCTGAACACAAGCCGCCAAGTCTACTATGGACTTAGGCTGCTTACACGTATCTTTGAAATTCTAGATAAACCGGGTCCGCAACTGGGCCCATGAACTGATAGAATTAGGCGGCAGGCTCTTCAACCAAGTACGGGCCGTGCCTTCAAGCATCATGGTGAAGTACTTTGCACACGCGGTCTCATCCACATCCAGCATCTCCATGGCCATCTCATAACTCTCTACCCATGCTTCTGTAGATAAATCAGCGGTGTAATTCGGCACCTTGCGCGGACCCTTGAGGTCTTTGGGCAGGCGTACATTGCGTAAAGCGGGGACTAAACAGGACACTCCCAAGCTAGATGCGACCCCTGGCCCGGCAGAGGTGGTAGGACGAACCGGTGTAAGCTGACCCGCCTCGTTCTGTGCTGCTAACTCGGCCTCCCTTCGTGCCCGGGCCCGGTCCACTACATCCTGAGCATCGCGAACACCACCTGCCGGGTTATTGCTACGGGCCGCTTCACGGCTCCGCGCATTGCTTGATACGGCCGGTTCATCCATGCGCCTACTATAACTCCGGCTTGGACGAGGTGTGGAATGAATCCGATCGCGGCTGTATGAATATGCCTCCTGCTGAATCAAAGCGGTCTGGAGAAGTTCCTTAACCCGACGCGACTCTATTGCTTGCGGAGAGTCTGCTTCGATCGGGATAGCTTCTAATCGCGCAGCAGCTGCGACAAGATTGTCCATAGGATTAGAATAATGACCTGGAGGTGTCTGGACCGGCGGAGGAATCACAATGTTCTGCCGAGGAGGTTCCATCAGGCGGGGTTGGACTGTCGCTCCTGGCCCTGGTGCCTCGACCCGGTTTACCTCCCGGTGCCCCGGCGGATTGCTGGTTCTAGCTTCCGGAGTGTGAAAGAGATTTCGAGGGTCGAACCCTAATGGCAGGCGTGATCTGTGCTTCCGCTTCAAGACCTCCTGTGATGCGTTCTGGTCGAGCATGAGCTTATAGGCCTGGGCGTCCAAAGCGGCCCGCTCTGCGGCCATCCTGTCCTTCTCTGCTGCCAGGTCGGCTTTGGCCTGTGCGATCTGCTCTCTCACCTTTGCAACCTCTGCATCATGGGCCTCCTGATCCGCCGGATTGTCCTCTGCCATAAGTACAGCTAGTGCATCAAACAGGTCAGACAGAACTTGAATCGGTGGGTGCACAAGGCCTCCTGCCCCTACTGCCGCAGCCGCTGCTGATCCAGAGAACATTGCTGCTGCGGTCGAAGAGTAATTCGCCGCTTGCGTGCCGGCCATGAATATTCCAACCCGGTTGATCTGATAAGGGGGGTCCGGAATACTGTCGCCATTGGAACAGCCCCTAATCTGGTCGTCTTGCAACTGGTACAATGATTCGGTCTCTCCGGTTGAGGACTCGTCGCCAGAATAGACGACGGTCTCGCTACCGTATTCTGACTCGTCCTCGTGCTCACCTCCGTGGATGACTCCCACGAAGGCACGCTTCCTGGCCGGTTTAACCTGGGTAGATCTCGCACGCTGAGCCGTCTCGATGAGCTCGGTGCAGATGTCCGGCTCAGGCCCAGGCTCACCAATCTTGCCAATAAAAACGTGTATGCCACCAAAGGGGACCCGGTATTCGTACTCAATCGAGCCGGTTTCGGGACCCCATCCTGCATCGTTGATGTAGAGCTTGCCCCGACGACTCTTGGTCATTCGGCCCACAGCATAGCCTTCGAGTCCTTCGAATTTGCCCTCCAAGATCATCGAACCATCGTGCGATAGCCCCACGGTGGGCGCCAACTATCGTGGTTTTGTCACGGCAGATGTCCTTATGAAAGGACTTAGTCGTGGAGCCATCGCTACGGGTTAACTTGAAGGGGTTAAAGCGGACACAAAGACACAAGGGTTTATACTAGTTCGGCCCCTTCAATGAAGGTAAAAGCCTACGTCTAGTTGTGATGGAATTGATGTGGTCTCGATGACTAGGGAGCAAATAAGCTTCGCCTAGGCCTCGAGTTGTTGTTGTCTGTCCCTGAACCGCCGTCGGGTCGTCCCCTTATATACACGGGTGACGCCCGTCGGTCCATAGAGTCCCAACACCGGTTCATACTCGTATCCGGGTTGGTCTCTCTCTATTCCTAACTTAAAATACAAGTTTGCATACCAAGCCGGTTTACGACTACAGGTTCTAAACCGACTACAGGCCTTGGGCCTTCATCTGCTTAATCATCTTTATACTGCTAATGAAGTTAACCCGGCCCAGGTAGGACAGTTCACGCCCAGTAGTAATATCCCCAATAGGATCCATATATGAGAACAAAGTATGGACTTTGGTTGACTTTCCCGATGATCAGCAAGCCATAGAGAATAAAAATGGATTTTCAAGAGGAAGACGGACGCTGATAGTAGTGTTACTATCTACAAAGCTTGATTTGTCGCAAAAATGTTTTCGACAAGTTTAAGGTGTTGACTACAATGAGATTTTCTCACTTGTATCGATGGTTAAAAGTCTGTCCGAATCATGTTAGCAATTGCCGCATTTTATGAAATTTGGCAAATGGATGTCAAACCTGCATTCCTTAATGGATTTCTTAAAGAATTGTTGTATATGATGCAACCAGAAAGTTTTTATCGATCCTAAAGGTGCTAAAAAAGTATGCAAAGCTCCAGCGATCCATCTATGGACTGGTGCAAGCATCTCAGAGTTGGAATATACGCTTTGATGTGTTGATCAAAGCATATAGTTTTATACAGACTTGCGGTGAAGCCTGTATTTACAAGAAAGTGAGTGGGAGCACTATAGCCTTTCTGATAAGTATATGTGAACGACATATTGTTGATCGGAAATGATGTAGAATTTTCTGGAAAGCATAAAGGACTTTTTGAAAGGAGTTTTTCAAAGAAAGACCTCGGTGAAGCTACTTACATATTGAGCATCAAGATCTATAGAGATAGATCAAGACGCTTGATAAGTTTTTTCAATGAGTACATACCTTGACGAGTTTTTGAAGTAGTTCAAAATGGAACAGTCAAAGAAGGAGTTCTTGCCTATATTGCAAGGTGCGAAGTTGAGTAAGACTCAAAGCCGGACCACGGCAGAAGATAGAGAGAGAATGAAAGTCATTCCCTATGCCTCAGCCATAGGTTCTATAAAGTATGCCATGCTATGTACCAGACCTATTGTATACCCTGCCCTGAGTTTGGTGATGACCGACAAGTATAGGGGATCTATCGTAGTCTTTTCGATAAGTAAGAGTGTCGAACCCAACGAGGAGCAGAAGGAAATGATAAGCGGTTTTCAGCAAGGTATTCTCTGCAAGTACTGAAATAAGTGGTAACAGATAGTTTTGTGATAAGATAAATAGTAACGAGCAACAAGTAACAAAAGTAAATAAAGTGTAGCAAGGTGGCCCAATCCTTTTTTTAGCAAAGGACAAGCCTGGACAAACTCTTATAATAGGAAAAGCGCTCCCGAGGACACATGGGAATATCGTCAAGCTAGTTTTCATCACGCTCATATGATTCGCGTTCGGTACTTTGATAATTTGTTATGTGGGTGGACCGGTGCTTGGGTACTGCCCTTACTTGGACAAGCATCCCACTTATGATTAACCTCTATTGCAAGCATCCGCAACTACAACAAAAGTATTAAGGTAAACCTAACCATAGCATGAAACATATGGATCCAAATCAGCCCCTTACGAAGCAACGCATAAACTAGGGTTTAAGCTTCTGTCACTCTAGCAACCCATCATCTACTTATTACTTCCCAATGCCTTCCTCTAGGCCCAAATAATGGTGAAGTGTTATGTAGTCGACGTTCACATAACACCACTAGAGGTTAGACAACATACATCTTATCAATATCGAACGAATACCAAATTCACATGACTACTAATAGCAAGACTTCTCCCTTGTCCTCAGGAACAAACATAACTACTCACAAAGCATATTCATGTTCATAATCAGAGGGGTAATATTGTGCATAAAGGATCTGAACATATGATCTTCCACCAAATAAACCAACTAGCATCAACTACAAGGAGTAATCAACACTACTAGTAACCTACTAGCACCAATCCCGGACTTGGAGACAAGAATTGGATACAAGAGATGAACTAGGGTTTGGAGATGAGATGGTGTTGGTGAAGATGTTGATGGAGATTGCCCTCTCCCGATGAGAGGAGCATTGGTGATGACGATGGTGATGATTTCCCCCTCACGGAGGGAAGTGTCCCGGGCAGAATAGCTCTGCCGGAGCCCTAGATTGGTTCCGCCTCGTGGCGGCGGAGTCTCGTCCCGAAAGGTTCTCCTCTATCTTTTTTCTCATCGAAAGACTTCATACCGGAGAAGATGGGCATCGGAGAGCCACCAGGGGGCCCACGAGGTAGGGGGGCACGCCCAGGGGGCGCGCGCCCCCCACCCTCGTGAGCAGGGTGTGGGCCCCTGGCCTTCATCTTTGGCGACGATTTTTCTTTATTTATTCTAAGGTATTCCGTGGAGTTTCAGGACTTTTGGAGTTGCGCAGAATAGTCCTTCAATATTTGCTCCTTTTCCAACCCAGAATTCCAGCTGCCGGCATTCTCCCTCTTCATGTAAACCTTGTAAAATAAGAGAGAATAGTCATAAGTATTGTGACATAACGTGAAATAACAGCCCATAATGCAATAAATATCGACATAAAAGCATGATGCAAAATGGACGTATCAACTCCCCCAAGCTTAGACCTCGCTTGTCCTCAAGAAAAAAGCCGATAACAATAAATATGTCCTCATGATTAGAGGTAGAGGCGTCGATAAAAATAAAATACGGACATGAAGGCATCATGATTACTTCATAACAGCAACATATATAAATTTTTGCCATATGATTACTTATGTTCTAGTGATGATCTATTTCACAAAGCCAAATATGAATCAGAAAACTTTATGGGCCACCAACAATTATATTCTCAGTCATTGAAGCAATTGCAATTTACCATAACATCGGAAAGAGTCTATATAAGATCTTAAAAGCAAGTCCACATAGTCAACTATCACTTAGTCCTTCATAATTGCTAACACTCACGCGATACTTGTGGTTACAGAGTTTTAATCGGACGCACAGAAAGATAGGGGCTTATAGTTTTTGCCCCACAACCTTTTACCTCAAGGGGTAATGTCAACAATAATAATTGACCTCCCCACAATCCAATTAGATATATATATCATGTTCTTTCCAACATGCTGAGCTTGCCAAAGGATAAAATGAAAAAGGAAGGGTGAAGATCACCGTGACTCTTGCATAGGATAGAGGAAAATAATAAAAGATAGGCCCTTCGCAGAGGGAAGCAGAGGTTGTCATGCGCGTTTAGGGTTGATGCACAAAATCTTAATGCAAAAGAACATCACTTTATATTGCCCCTTGCATGTGAACCTTTATTATGCAGTCCGTCGCTTTTATTGCGTCCACAACAAGTTCGTACAAAGCTTATTTCTCTGCACTAATAAGTCATGCATATTTAGAGAGCAATTTTTATTACTTGCACCGATGACAACTTACTTGAAGGATCTTACTCAATCCATAGGTAGATATGGTGGACTCTCATGGCAAAACTGGTTTAATGGTATTTGGAAGCACAAGTAGTATTTCTACTTAGTGCTGAAGATTGGCTAGCATGAGGGGGAAAGGCAAACTCAACACGGTAGAGGAACCATGGCAACATACTTTATCTTAGATGTAAGAGAACATAACTCATTATGTTGTCTTCCTTGTCCAACATCAACTCTTTAGCATGTCATATTTTAATGAGTGCTCCCAATCATAAAAGATGTCAATGATAATATATCTATATGTGAAACCTCTCTTTCCTTATTACTTCCTATTAATTGCAACGATGACCAAAGCTATATTTGCCAACTCCCAACAACTTTAAATCATCATACTCTTTCTATGTGAAGTCATTACTTTCAATAAGATCAATATGAACTCTTGATTCTTTTTATTCTTTTTCTTCTAATCATCCAAGATCATGGCAAAATACTCAAGCCCTTGACTCAACACTAATCTTTATTATATAGCTCACGGACTTGATTACAAAGAAAGACCATAAAGCAAAACTCAAAACTAGATCATGCCATGACTTTGTTCTACTAAATTAAGATACTACTAATAGGATCGAACTAAGAAAAACAGTAAAGATAGGAGTTGTGATGGTGACACGATACCAGGGCACCTCCCCCAAGCTTGGCAGTTACCAAGGGGAGTGCCCATAGCCATGTGATTATGTCTCCTTCTTGTGCGGTGGAGGTGTTGATGATGATGCAAGCTTGTCATCCACCTTCCATGGCATAGGCTCACCATCATAGAAGGATGATCGAGTCTCCGGAATCCTCAAATCTGCAGCCAAACTCATCCTTTTGAATCTATATTCATACTCACAATTTTGTTTTGCATATCATAGATTTGGGCTTGGAGGTGCTCGATCTTCTCATGTAGCTTATAGATGGCTTCCTCGGTCTTCTTGGCATCCGGCTCATAGTTGTTGGTGAACTCCGCGAGCATCTTGTGGGTAGTGTTGATTCACGCTCCACCATCCCCTGGCATTTGAAAACTGTGCTCCATTGCTTTGAGCCTCAACTCCACGCTTCCAGTTCCTTTGGTCCTCAACATCGCGGATGCGCAGCAACCCATCCCGCATCTCAATGGTTTGAGGGTGTCGAGCACCTCCGCGAGGTAGGGGTGATGACCCTCTCGAAAAACTTGTCCTTGGGGCACTTGAAGATGTCATGGCGCTCTAGATCTGTCAGAAAAATAGCTCGGAAACAAACACAGGATATTTGCGTGATACGGTGGTCAAAACCTTCGGGGAGATTATATAATGAATTTTTACCGACCAAAAGAAGTATCGTGCAAGGAAACAGGAATCTGGAGAGCACACGAGGTACCCACGAGGCCAGGGGGTGCGCCCTCCACCCTCATGGATGCCTCATGTCCTTCCCCGACTACTTCTTATTTTCCTATTTTCTTAAATATTCCAAAATGGAGAAAAATTGCTATAGAACTGTTTTGGAGTCGGTTTTACTTACCGTACCACATACCTATTCCTTTTCGGAGTCTGTGAAACGTTCTGGAAAGTGTCCCTTATGTATTCCTCCAGGGTTACGGTTTCAATAATATTTAGTTTCAACATTATAGGATTACCTGAGATATAGTGTTTGATTCTTTGACCGTTCACCACCTTCGGATTTGTGCCTGCGAAGTTGTTGATTTTTATGGCACCGGAACAATAGACCTCCTCGATAACGTAAGGACCTTCCCACTCGGAGAGAAGTTTTCCTGCAAAAAATATTAAACGAGAGTTGTATAGCAATACATAATCACCTACATTAAACTCACGCTTTTGTATCCTTTTGTCATGCCACCTTTTAACTTTTTCTTTAAACAGCTTGGCATTTTCATAAGCTTGGGTTCTCCATTCATCAAGTGAACTAATATCAAATAACCTCTTCTCACCGGCAAGTTTGAAATCATAGTTGAGCTCCTTAATAGCCCAATATGCCATATGTTCTAGTTCGAGAGGTAAATGACATGCTTTTCCATAAACCATTTTATACAGAGACATACCCATAGGATTTTTATATGCAGTTCTATAGGCCCATAATGCATCATCCAGTTTTTTGGACCAATTCTTTCTAGACCTATTGACAGTCTTTTGCAAAATTAATTTGAGCTCTCTAATGCTCAATTCTACCTGACCACTAGACTGCGGGTGATATGGAGATGCAATTCTATGATTAACGTCGTATTTAGCAAGCATCTTACGGAAAGCACCATGAATAAAGTGTGAACCATCATCAGTCATTAAGTATCTAGGGACTCCAAACCACGGAAAAATAACTTCCTTAAGCATTTTAATAGAAGTGTTATGATCAGCACTACTAGTTGGAATATCTTCTACCAACTTAGTAACGTAACCAACAGCAACTAGAATATGAGTGTAACCATTAGAGGCAGGAAAAGGTCCCATATAATCAAAGCCCCAAACATCAAATGGCTCAATAACAAGTGAATAATTCATAGGGATTTCTTGACGTCTACTGATATTACCAATTCTTTGACATTCATCACAAGACAAAACAAACTTATGGGCATCCTTGAAGAGAGTAGGCCAATAAAACCCGGATTGCAATACCTTATGTGCAGTTCTATGTCCAGCGTGATGTCCTCCATAAGCTTCGGAGTGACACTTGTGTAGGATCTGTTCCTGTTCATGCTCAGGTACACAACATCTAATAACACCATCTACTCCTTTATAAAGATGTGGGTCATCCCAAAAGTAATGTCGCAAGTCATAGAAAAACTTTTTCTTTTGTTGGTATGTGAAGCTAGGCGGTATAAATTTAGCAACAATATAATTAGCATAATCAGCATACCAAGGAGTGCTACGAGAAGTACTTATGACATTTAATTGCTCATCAGGAAAGCTATCATCAATAGGTAGTGGGTCATCAAGAACACTCTCTAGCCTAGACAAGTTGTCTGCAACGGGGTTCTCAACTCCTTTTCTATCAACAATATGTAAATCAAATTCTTGAAGCAAGAGAACCCATCTAGTGAGTCTAGGTTTTGCGTCTTTATTTTCCATAAGATATTTAATAGAAGCATGATCTATATGAATAGTTACTCTAGAATCAACAATATAGGGTCTGAATTTATCACAAGCAAATACAACCGCTAAAAGTTCCTTTTCGGTAGTAGCATAATTTCTTTGAGCATTGTCTAGAGTCTTACTAGCATAATGGATAACATTCAATTTCTTATCAACTCTTTGCCCTAGAACAGCACCTACAGCATAATCACTAGCATCACACATAATTTCAAAGGGTAAATTCCAATCAGGTGGCTGAACAACAGGTGCAGAGACTAATGCTTTCTTAAGTATTTCAAATGCTTCTACACAATCATCATCAAAGACAAATGGTACATCTTTTTGTAATAAATTAGTCAGAGGCTGAGAGATTTTTGAGAAGTCCTTGATGAACCTCCTATAAAATCCGGCGTGACCAAGGAAACTTCTTATACCTTCGATGTCCTTGGGACATGGCATCTTTTCAATAGCATCAACCTTGGCTTTATCAACTTCAATACCTCTTTTAGAAACTTTGTGCCCCAAGACAATACCTTCATTAACCATAAAGTGGCACTTTTCCCAATTCAAGACAAGATTAGTTTCTTCACATCTCTGCAAAACTCGAGCAAGATTGATCAAGCAATCATCAAAAGAGGAACCATAGATGGAAAAGTCGTCCATGAAAACCTCACAAATTTTCTCGCAAAAGGGAGAGAATATAGCCATCATGCATCTTTGAAAGGTAGCAGGTGCATTACATAAACCAAAAGGCATACATCTATAAGCAAAAGTACCAAAAGGGCATGTAAAAGTAGTCTTTGATTGATCTTTAGCCGACACAGGTATTTGAGAAAAACCAGGAATAACTATCTAGAAAGCAATAATTTGTATGTTTGCATAGTCTTTCTAGCATTTGATCAATAAAAGGTAAGGGATAATGATCTTTCTTAGTAGCCTTATTTAATTTGCGGAAATCACTTACCATCGTATAACCTGTGATAATTCTTTGCGGAATCAATTCATCTTTATCATTAGGGACAACAGTAATACCTCCCTTCTTAGGGACATAATGGACAGGACTTACCCACTGACTATCAACAACGGGATAAATTATACCTGCCTCCAGAAGCTTGAGTATTTCTTTTCTTACCACTTCTTTCATTTTAGGATTCAAACGTCGTTGAGGATCACAAACTGGTTTGGCATCAGCTTCCAAATTTATTTTATGTTGACATAGAGTGGGACTGATGCCCTTAAGATCATCCAGAGTATATCCAATAGCGGCACGATGCTTCTTCAGAGTTTTCAATAATCTTTCTTCTTCATGCTCTGAAAGGTTAGCGCTAATAATAACAGGATATATTTTCTTTTCATCAAGATAAGCATATTTAAGATTATCAGGCAATGGTTTAAGTTCAAACACGGGATCACCCTTGGGTGGAGGAGGATCCCCTAGGATTTCAACAGGCAAATTGTGTTGCAGAATAGGTTCCTATTTAAAGAATACTTCATCTATTTCCCTTCTTTCATTCATGAACATATCATTTTCATGGTCTAGCAAATAGTGTTCTAAAGGATAACTAGGAGGTACGGCAATAGAAGCAAGACCAATAATTTCATCCTTACTAGGCAATTCTTTATCATGGGGTTGTCTACGAAATTTAGCAAAATTAAACTCATGAGACATAAGTCAATCGTAACAACATCCTTTTCGCAATCTATTCTAGCATTAACATTATTCATGAAGGGTATACCAAATATAATGGGACAAAAGTCATCTTGTGGGGAACCAAGAACAAGAAAATCAGCAGGATATTTAACTTTCTCGCATAAGACTTCAACATATCTAACAATCCCAATTGGTGAAATAGTATCTCTATTGGCAAGCTTAATTGTAACATCAATATCTTCTATCTCAGCAGGTGCAATGTCATGCATAATTTCTTCATATAAGGAATGAGGTATTGCACTAGCACTAGCACCCATATAACATAAGCCATGCTAGCAATGATCTCCTATTTTAACAAAAATTATAGGCATGCCTACAACGGGTCTATGTTTCTTAGCATCGGGTCTAGCAATTCTAGCAGCTGCATCACAGAAATAAATAACATGCCCATCAATATTATCAGCCAAGAGATCTTTAACCATAGCAATACTAGGTTCAACTTTAATTTCCTCAGGAGGTGTATATGTTCTAGTATTGCTCTTACAAACCACAGTTCAAGCTTTAGCATGATCCTTTATCCTAACAGGGAAAGGTGGTTTCTCAATATAGGTAGTAGGAACAATAGGGTCATTATAAGTAATAGTATTTTCTTCAACTTTAATAGGTGCAACTACTTTTACTTCAGTGGGAGGGTTATATTTAAACCACTTCTCCTTAGGGAGGTCAACATGAGTAGCAAATGATTCACAGAAAGAAGCTACTATCTCAGAGTCAAGTCCATATTTAGTGCTAAATCCACGAAAAGCATCGGTATCCATAAAAGATTTAACACAATCAAACTTAGGTGTCATACCTGACTCATTACCTTCGTCGGAATAACAATCTTTAGAGTTGCGTTTAATTCTTTCCAATAAATCCCATTTGAATTCAATAGTCTTCATCATAAAATACCCAACACAAGAAGAATTGAGCATGGAGCGATTGTTGAGAGAAAGCCGAGCATAAAATTTTTGAATAATCATTTCTCTAGAGATCTCATGATTGGGGCATGAATATAACATTGACTAAAGCCTCCCCCAAGCTTGAGCGATACTTTCTCCTTTGCGAGGCCAAAAATTATATATATAATTGCGATCACGATGAACAAGATGCATAGGATAAAACTTCTGGTGAAATTCCAATTTCAATCATTTGATAGTCCCAGGATCCCATATCATCACATAGCCTATACCATGTCAATGCATCTCCCTTAAAAGATAAAGGGAAGACCTTCTTCTTGATAACATCATCGGGCATACCTGCAAGCTTAAATAACCCACAAACTTCATCCACATAGATTAGGTGTAAATCGGGATGCAATGTTCCATCTCCTGCAAAGGGATTAGCTAGCAGTTTCTCAACCATACCCGAAGGAATTTCAAAGTAAACATTTTCAGTAGGTTCAGTAGGTTGAGGAGCAACTCTATGCTCTACTGGTCGGGGTGAAGATACCCCGAACAAGCCCCTCAAAGGATTATGTTCCATAGTAACAAGTGAAAGTAAATTTCAGCACACTATATAAATGTTTCCTTACCAATTTCCACTTACCAAAGGCGCTTCACTCCCCGGCAACGGCGCCAGAAAAGAGTCTTGATGACCCACAAGTGTAGGTGATCTATCGTAGACCTTTCGATAAGTAAGAGTGTCGAACCCAACAAGGAGAAGAAGGAAATGACAAGAGGTTTTCAGTAAGGTATTTTTTGCAAGCACTGAAATTGTAGGTAACAGATAGTTTTGTGATAAGATAATTTGTAACTGGTAACAAGCAATGAAAGTAAATAAAGTGCAGCAAGGTGGCCCAATCCTTTTTGTAGCAAAGGACAAGCCTGGACAAGTTCTTATAATGAGAAAAGCGCTCCCGAGGACACATGGGAATTATCATCAAGCTAGTTTTCATCACGCTCATATGATTTGCGTTCGTTACTTTGACAATTTGATATGTGGGTGGACCGGTGCTTGGGTACTGCCGTTTCTTGGACAAGCATCCCACTTATGATTAACCCCTATTGCAAGCACACACAACTACAAAAGAAGTATTAAGGTAAACCTAACCATAGCATGAAACATGTGGATCCAAATCAGCCCCTTACGAAGCAACCTATAAACTAGGGTTTAATCTTTTGTCACTCTAGAAACCCATCATCTACTTATTACTTCCCAATGCCTTCATCTAGGCACATATAGTTGTGAAGTGTCATGTAGTCGACGTTCACATAACACCACTAGAGGATAGACAACATACATCTCATCAAAATATCGAACGAATACCAAATTCACATGACTACTAATAGCAAGACTTCTCCCTTGTCCTCAGGAACAAACGTAACTACTCACAAAGCATATTCATGTTCATAATCAGAGGGGTATTAATGTGCATAAAGGATCTGAACAATATGATCTTCCACCAAATAAACCAACTAGCATCAACTACAAGGAGTAATCAACACTACTAGCAATCCACATGTACCAATATGAGGTTTTGGTACAAAGATTGGATAGAAGAGATGAACTAGGGTTTGAGAGGAGATGGTGCTGTTGAAGATGTTGATGGATATTGACCGCCTCCCTATGAGAGGATCATTGGTGATGACGATGGTGATGATTTCCCCCTCCCGGAGGGAAGTTTCCCCGGCAGAACAGCTCCGCCAGAGCCCTAGATAGGTTCCGCCAAGGTTCCGCCTCGTGGCGGCGGAGTTTCGTCCCGTAAGCTTGCTTATGATTTTTTCCAAGGTAAAAGACTTCATATAGCAGAAGATGGGCACCGGAGAGCTGCCAGGTGGCCCACGAGGTAGGGGCACGCCCCCCACCCTCATGCCCAGGGTGTGGGCCCCCTCTGGTACTTTTTCCGCTCAATATTTATCATTAATTCCAAAAATGACTTTCGTGGAGTTTCAGAACTTTTGGAGCTGGGCAGAATAGGTCTCTAATATTTGCTCCTTTTCCAGCCCAGAATTCCAGCTACCGGCATTCTCCCTCTTCATGTAAACCTTGTAAAATAAGAGAGAATATTCATAAGTATTGTGACATAACGTGAAATAACAGCCCATAATGCAATAAATATCGACATAAAAGCATGATGCAAAATGGACGTATCATTTGGCAAGGGAGTACAATAGTGATCTAGGAGTAGATCGCTGGACATTGGTCAAAATTATCCTTAGAGGACTAAGGAAATATTTCTCGGTTATGGAGGTGACAAAGAGTTCGTCGTAAAGAGTTACCTCGATGCAAGCTTTGACACCGATCTAGACGACTCTGAATCTCGATCTGGATACATATTGAAAGTGCGAGCATTTAGCTAGAGTAGCTCTGTGCAGAGCATTGTACACATAGAAATTTGCAAAATACATATGGATCTGAATGTGGCAGACCCATTGACTAAACCTCTCTCACAAGCAAAACATGATCACACCTTAGTACTCTTTGGGTGTTAATCACTTGACGATGTGAACTAGATTTTTGACTCTAGTAAACCCTATGGGTATTGGTCACATTGCGATGTGAACTACAGAGTGTTAAATCACATGAAGATGTGAACTATTGATGTTAAATCACATGACGATGTGAACTAGATTATTGACTCTAGTGCAAGTGGGACACTGAAGGAAATATGCCCTAGAGGCAATAATAAAAGTTATTATTTATTTCCTTATATCATGAGAAATGTTTATGATTCGTGCGAGAATTGTATTTACCGGAAACTTAGTACATGTGTGAATACATAGACAAAACAAAGTGTCCCTAGTATGCCTCTACTTGACTAGCTCATTTATCAAAGATGGTTATGTTTCCTAACCATAGACATGTGTTGTCATTTGATGAACGGGATCACATCATTAGAGAATGATGTGATGGACAAGACCAATCCGTTAGCTTAGCACTATGATCATTTAGTTTATTGCTATTGCTTTCTTCATGACTTATACATGTTCCTATGACTTTGAGATTATGCAACTCCCTTATACCGGAGGAACACTTAGTGTTCTATCAAACGTCACAACGTAACTGGGTGAATAAAAAGATGCTCTACATGTGTCTCTGATGGTGTTTGTTGAGTTGGCATAGATCAAGATTAGGATTTGTCAGTCCGTGTATCGGAGAGGTATCTCTGGGCCTCTCGGTAATGCTCATCACTATAAGCCTTGCAAGCAATGTGAATAATGAGTTAGTTGTGGGATGAAGTATTACGGAACGAGTAAAGAAAAAGACTTGCCGGTAACGAGATTGAACTAGGTATGATGATACCGACGATCGAATCTCGGGCAAGTAACATACCGATGACAAAGGGAACAACGTATATTGTTATGCGGTTTGACCGATAAAGATCTTCGTAGAATATGTGGGAGCCAATATGAACATCCAGGTTCTGCTATTGGTTATTGACCGGAGATGAGTCTCGGTCATGTCTACATAGTTCTCCAACCCGTAGGGTCCGCACGCCTAACGTTCGATGACGGCTTGTATTATGAGTTATGTGATTTGATGACCGAAGTTTGTTCGGAGTCCCGGATGAGATTGGTGACATGACGAGGAGTCTTGAAATGGTCGAGAGGTAAAGATTCATATATTGGAAGGCTATATTTGGACATCGGAAAGGTTCCAAGTGATTCGGGTATTTTTCGGGGTACCGGAGAGTTACGGGGATTCACCGGGGAAGTAGTGGGCCTTAATGGGCCATACGGGAAAGGTCGGAAGGGCCTCTAGGGTTGGCTGTGCGCCCCCCAAGGCAAGTCTGAATTGGACTAGGGAGGGGGCGGCGCCCCCCTCTCTTTCCTTCTCCCTCTCCTACTCCTTCCCTCTCTCCCCTCTTGGAAAATGGAGGGGACTCCAACTAGGATTCGGAATCCTAGTTGGACTCCCCCTATAGGCGCGCCCCTCCTAGGCCGGCCTCCTCCTCCTCCCTCCTTTATATACATGGGGGGGACCATAGAACAGACAAGTTGACCATTTAGACATGTGCGGTGCCCCCCTCCACAGTTTTACACCTCGTCATGTGGTCATAGTGCTTAGGCGAAGCCCTGCGCCGGTAACTTCATCATCACTGTCACCATGCCATCGTGCTGACAGAACTCTCCCTCAGCCTCAGCTGGATCTAGATTTTGACGGACGTCACCGAGCTGAACGTGTGCAGATCGCGGAGGTGCCGCGCGTTCGGTACTTGATCGGTTGGATCGTGAAGACGTTTGACTACATCAACCGCGTTACTAAATGCTTCCGTTTTTGGTCTACGAGGGTACATGGACACACACTCCCCGCTCGTTGCTAAGCTTCTCCTAGATAGATCTTGCATGATCGTAGGATTTTTTTTGAAATTACTGCATTCCCCAACATATTGTACAAAGGTTTAGCATCACCATTTAATGAGAAGGGAAATAATTTGAGAATAAAGTAATATCGAGTTTTCTCATCATGAGTAAAAAGGGTGGTTATATCATTCAACTTAGTAAGATGTGCCACAATAGTTTCGGTTTCATAACCATGGAAAGGATTAGATTCAACCAAAGTAATTAACTCTAGGTCGACAAAGAATTCATAATCCTTATCAGCAATACAGATAGGTGAAGTAGCAAACTTAGGATCATATTTCATTCTAGCATTCAAATATTTTTCTTTATACTTGCATAATAATTTCTCTAGATCATCTCTATCCTTACAAGGAAGAATATCTCTAGATGTTTCCTCATTCATAACATAACCTTCCAGTACCTTAGGCAATTCATATCTAGGAAGGCTAGTTCTAGCAGGTGTTTCAGGAGTTTCAGTTTTAAGCTCATCATCAGATTCAACATCATGTTGTATAACTCTAGCAATTTGTTCATCAAAAAATTCACCAAGTGGCACATCACCATTATCAAGCAAGATACTAGCATCATCATAAGCATTATCCATAGCAGAAGTAGCATCATCAATAACTTGCGACATATTAGAATTGATAGCATGTGGTGGTGTTGCAAGTTTACTCATAACAGAAGGTGAATCTAAAGCAGAACTGGATGGCATTTCCTTACCTCCCCTCGTCTTTGCGGGAAATATCTTAGTCTTTGGATCCTTCAGATTCTTCATAGTGATAAATTGATAATAATCCCAAGTGACTCAACAAATATAGCTACGCTCCCCGGCAACGGCGCCAGAAAAAGGTCTTGATAACCCACAAGTATAGGGGATCGCAACAGTTTTCAAGGGTAGAGTATTCAACCCAAATTTATAGGTTCGACACAAGGGGAGCCAAATAATATTTGAAGGTATTAGCAGCTGAGTTGTCAATTCAACCACATCTGGAGATTAATTATCTGCAGCAAAGTGATCAGTAGCAAAGTAGTTTTATAGTTTTGATAGCATTAGCAGTAGCAATGGTAACAATAACAGTGATAGCAGTAATTTGTAGCAAGTGTAACAGTGATGATAGCAATAGTAACGCAGCAAGATCAAGATAAATAAATTTGTAGGCATTGGATTGGTGACTTGTTGGATGATATTCATCATGTGACAGTTATAACCTAGGGCGATACGGCACTAGCTCCAGTTCATCGATATAATGTAGGCATGTATTCCGTAAATAGTCATACGTGCTTTATTAAAAGAACTTGCATGTTGTCCTACCCTCCCGTGGCAGCGGGGTCCATATTGGAAACTAAGCGATATTAAGGCCTCCTTTTAATAGAGAACCGGAACAAAGCATTAACACATAGTGAATACATGAACTCCTCAAACTATGGTCATCACCGAGAGTGGGCCCGGTTGTTGTCACTCCGGGGTTGTCGGATTATAACATGTAGTAGGTGGCTATAACTTGCAATATCATATCTAGAACATGGATATAATGATGAATTCATAAACGGTTCAAATCTGAAATCATGGCACCTGAGCCCAAAGTGACAAGCATTAAGCATAGCAAAGTCATAGCAACATCAATCTAAGAACATATTGGATACTAGGGATCATGCCCTAACAAAACTAACTCGATTACATGATGAATCTCATCCAACTCCTCACCGACCAGTGAGCCTACGAAGAAATTACTCACTCCCGGTGGGGAGCATCATGGAATTGGCGATGGAGATTGGTTGGTGATGACGAAGAACGAAGATCCCCCTCTCCGGAGCCCCAAACAGACTCCAGATCCGCCCTCCCAAGGAAGAACAGGGCTTGGTGGCGACTTCGTCCTGTGAAACACGATAATTCTTTCTCTCTGAATTTTTCTCCGAAAATAGGAATTTGTAGTGTCAGGGTTGAGGTCTGCGGGGCCACCAAGTGGGTACAACCCACCTGGGCACGCCAGGAGAGGGGGGCGCGCCCTGGTAGGTTGTGCCCACCCAGGGGCCCCTCTCTGGTAGTTGTTGGCTCCAAAAATCCTCATTTATTTCATAAAAAATCCTTGCAAAGTTTCATTTCATTCCGAGAACTTTTATTTCTGCACAAAAACAACACCATGGTAGTTCTGCGGAAAACAGCGTCAATCCGGGGTTACTTTCATTCAAATCATGCAAATTAGAGTCCAAAACAAGAGGAAAAGAGTGAGAAAAAGTAGATACGTTGGAGACGTATCACACACGAGGCCTGAACATGGTGCCAGAAGTAAAGAGACATGAGATGCTCGACCAAAATAAAGATAACGTAGCTAAACTCGCCGACCAGAGAAGCAGTCCCACCGACAACTACACGACCAACATCTCCAAATCCAACACCGAGGACACCATGGGCAAACAAGACAATGCCTTCACGAAGGAGAACTACATCAAGACATCGTCTTCGTCTGATTTGGAAACCCGGACCTAGAGTTTCCCCTGATGCTCAAAGAGGGGCACAAATAATGGCCATGGCAGCGCCTCCAAGAAGGGAACAACACCCATGGGTGTCGCCGCTGCCAGCATAGGATGCAGGGATTTCTCCCTGGCCAACATCCTAGCACTCCCAAGCCATCAAAGCATGAACAGAAGAAGCGGAAGTTGAGCATAGGCCAGACCTGCGACTGCAGGAAGTGGAGCCACACCCGATGCCGAGAGACACCGGGCGCCGCCGGACGCGCGAGCCTTAGAGGAGGGCAAGGTTGTGTGGCTAAGCGGAATGAAGGCGATAGGGATGCGACGGTGGCTCGGAGACCCAGGTGATCCAGAATTAGGAAGGGAGTGCAGATCCAGGCCATCAAAACCGGAGCAGCAGGGACGCCATTGTTCTCAAAGAGATGGAAGGAGACGCGACTCTCGAAGTGTGACGGAATCGATGATGCACCGGGATGGACGACCAACCAAGGGCGCCAGTAGGGTGATGGTGGTGCGGAGATTCCAAGGAGTCAACAATATGAAGAAGCTAGAAAGAGCACAGCTTCCAAGGCACGTTGGATCCGAAGCCACGCTGGTCGGCCATGAACACAGGATGGGGCACAATTCCATGGTCGTCGGGCCGAAGCCGCCCTTGCCGGGGTGGGTGGGTGGTGAAGAGGACTCATGGGCAACCAAACCTCCCACACGCTATAGAAGCGGCCGCCGCCAAGCACCACTACAAAAAAAGACACATCCGTGACATTTTGGGCCGAATGAATTTTCTTCCTGTCATGCTTATGACACTTCTATGACGGTAATTGTGACAAAACCCGGCATCATCATAGATGTGGTGGGCTCCTACTTCTCTGACAAAATCATGACAGAAAATGGGATTTTCGTCCTAGGCGGGCCGAAGACGCAGCTGCATGACATTCTTTGGGCCATCCATGACGGAAAAAATCATGGTAGAAGTGAGGGCGAGGAAAATATCGAGGAGTTCCCAGTTACGGTGGGTGGTCGGGGCCGAGCAATGCATTGTGGTTTGCGTGTTTCTCTCGTGTATGCGCGTGTGTGCAAGGCGTTGTCTAACTGAACCCGAGCAATCGCACGTTACTGAACCCGAGAGATCGATCCCTTGGCTGTTAGCTGAACCCGGGTGATTCATTCACTGCCGACTGAACCCGAGCGATTCCTTCGCTGCTGCTGCTAACTGAACCGAGCGATCAATCACTACTGCTGCTTACTTAAGCCGAGCAAGCCCCCGTGTGAGACGTAGCCAGTCGGTGTTGGGTTGCCTCTCGATGAACAGTGATTGTTGCTACCGTGCGCGCGGTATGTAGAACGAGTAAAGACGTGGTGAGTCGATCCGGTTGGTTGGTTGTGGATGAATAGTTCCTGGTGGGGGTTGGATGAAGAGGACCCCGTGGTAGTAGGCCGTTACCACTGGATGAACAGGACCCCAAGGAGGCTGCCGCACCCCAGCTTGTTGGGGGTCGACGAACAGGACCCCGTGGAGGCTCTATGAACAGTAGATGGTGGAGGCTGGATGAACGGTAGCCCGTGGATAAAACAGTAGCTGGTGGAGGCTGGAGGAGGTCGACGGTGGATGAGTAGTAGCCCGTGGAGGCTTGATAACCCACAAGTATAGGGGATCGCAACAGCTTTCGAGGGTAGAGTATTAAATCCAAATTTATTGATTCGACACAAGGGGAGCCAAAGAATATTCTTGAGTATTAGAAGTTGAGTTGTCATTTCAACCACACCTCGATAACTTAGTATCTGCAGCAAAGTGTTTACTAGCAAAAGTGGTATGATAATAAAGGTAACGATAGCAAAAGTAAAGATAAATGTTTTTGGGTTTTTGTAGTAGTTGTAATAGTAGCAACGGAAAAGTAAATAAGCGAAGAACAATATGTGAAAATCTCGTAGGCAATGGATCAGTGATGGATAATTATGCCGGATGTGATTCCTCATGCAATAGTTATAACATAGGGTGATATAGAACTAGCTCCAATTCATCGATGTAATGTAGGCATGAATTCCGTAAATAGTCATACGTGTTTATGGAAAAGAACTTGCATGACATCTTTTGTCCTACCCTCCCATTGAAGCGGGGTCCTAGCGGAAACTAAGGGATATTAAGGCCTCATTTTAATAGAGAACTAGACCAAAGCATTAACACATAGTGAACACATGAACTCCTCAAACTACGGTCATCACCGAGAAGTATCCCGATTATTGTCACTTCCGGGTTGTCGGATCATAACACATAATAGGTGACTATAGACTTGCAAGATAGGATCAAGAACACACATATATTCATGAAAACATAATAGGTTCAGATCTGAAATCATGGCACTCGGGCCCTAGTGACAAGCATTAAGCATAGCAAAGTCATAGCAACATCAATCTCAGAACATAGTGGATACTAGGGATCAAACCCTAACAAAACTAACTTGATTGCATGGTAAATCTCATCCAACCCATCACTGTCCAGCAAGCCTATGATGGAATTACTCACGCACGGCGGTGAGCATCATGAAATTGGTGATGGAGGATGGTTGATGATGACGACGGCGATGAATCCCCCTCTCCGGAGCCCCGAACGGACTCCAGATCAGCCCTCCCAAGAGAGATTAGGGCTTGGCGGCGGCTCCGTGTCGTAAAACGCGATGAAACTTTCTCCCTGATTTTTTTCTCCCCGAGACGGAATATATGGAGTTGGAGTTGAGGTCGGAGGAGGTCCAGGGGGCCCATGAGATAGGAGGCCGCGCCCTAGGGGGGGGGGGGCGCCCCTGTCTCGTGGACAGGTTGTGGGCCCCCTGGCATTAATTCTTTCGCCAAAAATTCTTATTAATTCCAAAAAGTGCCTCCATGGATTTCCAGGACATTCTGAGAACTTCTCTTTTCTACACATAAAACAACATCATGGCAGTTCTGCTGAAAACAGCGTCAATCCGGGTTAGCTTCATTGAAATCATGCAAGTTAGAGTCCAAAACAAGGGCAAAAGTGTTTGGAAAAGTAGATACGTTGGAGACGTATCAACTCCCCCAAGCTTAAACCTTTGCTTGTCCTCAAGCAATTCAGTTGATAAACTGGAAGTGATAGAGAAAAACTTTTACAAACTCTGTTTGCTCTTGTTGTTGTAACATGAAAAGCCAGCATTCAAGTTTCAGCAAATATTATGAACTAACCATACTCACAATAACACAAATGTCTCACAATTACTCATATCAATAGCATAATCAACTAGCGAGCCATGATAATAAAACTCAGATGTCAACACTTTCTCAAAATAATCATAAGATGATATAACAAAATGGTATCTCTCTAGCCCTTTCTGAGACCGCAAAACATAAATGCAGAGCACCTTTAAAGATCAAGGACTGACTAAACATTGTAATTCATGGTAAAAGAGATCTAGTCAAGTGATACCCAATATAAACCAATAGTAATGAATGCAAATGACAGTCTGCTCTCCAGCGAGTGCTTTTAATAAGAAGGATGATGACTCAACATAAAAGTAAATAGATAGGCCCTTCGCAACGGGAAGCAGGGATTTGTAGAGGTGCTAGAGCTCGATTTTAAAATAGAGATTGAATAACATTTTGGGCGGCATACTTTCGCTGTCAACGCAACAACTATGAGATGGATGTATCTTCCATACTACATGCATTATAGGCAGTTCTCAAACAGAATGGTAAAGGTTTATACTCCCCCAACCACCAACAAGAATCAATCCATGGCTTGCTCGAAACAAAGAGTGCCTCCAACATACAACAACCCTGGGGTAAATACAAATTTACTTGGAACGGCAGGTAAATACCGCATATAGGAAGGTATAGTGGACTCATATGGAACAACTTTGGGGTTTAAGGAGTTTGGATGCACAAGCAGTATTCCCGCTTAGTACAGGTGAAGGCTAGCAAAAGACTGGGAAGTGACCAGCTGAGAGAGCGACAACAGTCGTAAACTTGCATTAAAATTAATTCACATCGAGTACAAGCATGAGTAGGATATAATGCACCATGAACATAAATATTGTGAAGGCTATGTTGATTTGATTCAACTACATGCGTGAACATGTGCCAAGTCGAGTCACTCAATTCATTCAAAGGAGGATACCATCCCATCATACCACATCATAATCATTCTAATGGCATGTTGGCACGCAAGGTAAACCATTATAACTCATAGCTAATCAAGCATGGTACAAGTAACTATAATCTCTAAATGTCATTGCAAATATGTTTACTTCATAATAAGCTGACTCAGAAACGATGAACTCATCATATTTACAAAAACAAGAGAGGTTGAGTTCATACCAGCTTTTCTCATCTCAATAAGTCCATCATATATCGTCATTATTGCCTTTCACTTGCATGACCGAACGATGTGTATAATAATAAGAGTGTACATGCATTGGACTAAGCTGGAATATGCAAGCATTCAACTCAAGAGAGAAGACAAGTAATATGGGCTCTAAATTAAATAAACAATCATGCATATAAGAGCCACTAAGCATTTTCAATATAGTCTTCTCGACCCCCAAAAGAAAGAAAAGAAAAGAAAACTATTTACACGGGAAAGCTCCCAACAAGTAAAAGAAGAACGAGAAATCTTTTTGGGTTTTTATTTTAATTTATACTACGAACATGGAATTTAAACTAACTAATTTTTTTGGTTTTTCTTAAGTTTTATCAAACACACAAGAAGAAAACTCGAAAAAGAAATTTAAACTAGCATGGATAATAAAATGAAAGAGTATGAACACCGACGACTAGTGTGTGAACATGAATGTAAAGTCGGTGAGAAATACATACTCCCCCAAGCTTAGGCTTTTGGCCTAAGTTGGTCTAATACCAATGACCGCCTGGCTGATATCCATAAGTGAAACTGGGGTAGTACTGAGATGCAGAGGCGACCGCCTCCTGAGCAGCAGCGTGTTGGCGAGCTTCCTCCATTCCCCTCTCATATTCAGTTGCTTCTTCCCTGGTTACAACATATCTTCCTTTTGCCTGATAATCAAAAAGATAGGGAGCAGGAAGAGTAACAGGGACGACGTTGCGTCTGTCATAGATTAGTCGATAATGGAGGAATTGTTCATTCCTCTCAAGAAAATGATGATCAAACATAACTTCTTTATCCAAATAAACAGGAGGTACAATCATATCCCCCTCTCGTGGAGCTATATTAAGAAAATTAGCCACACGGGTTGCATAAATTCCTCCAAAGAAATCACCCCTTCTACTATTATTCTGCAACCTACGTGCAACTATTGCCCCCAAGTTATAACCTTTATAACCTGACACAGCACTCTTGAGGACACAAAGATCAGGGGCACACATGTAACATACCTCGTCCTTACCGTTAATGCATCTACCAATAAAGAGAGCAAAGTAATGTATAGTAGGAAAATGAATGCTCCCTATGGTAGCTTGTGCTACGTCCCTAGACTCTCCCACAGTAATACTAGCAAGAAAATCTCTAAATTTAGATTTGGGAGGATCATTAATATTACCCCACTGTGGGAGTTTGCAAGCAGTTGTGAAATCCTCTAAATCCATGGTATAAGATGTATCATAAATATCAAACATGACACTAGGAGAATTACGCGCAGAAATATATTCGAACCTCCACACAAAGGAATCGGTCAATTGATAATATTGAGGACACTTATCTTGTAAGAAGTCCTCCAGCTCGGCATTACGCACATATGCGTCAAATTCCTCCTTGAAGCCTGCTTCGACCATGAAATCATCGGATGGTCACTCACAAGCCCATACATTTGCGTCCCTTGGCAAATTACCATCTTGTTCACGTATAGCAATCCTTGGCCCTTTCTTTACCGAGGAACCTCATTGGTACATTCTTCTAAGCATATTTATTTTTCTGAAAATTTCTGAAATTTTAGTAACTTCAAAATAAAAGTGGATAAAACTAAACAAGATTCGTAGCAACTACTCCTACAAGTGCCTAGAGCCTATATCATGCATTGGAATTGCTTGGGACCTCAAAATTTTAACATGCAAGCTCAAGAACATGGTCACGTATGCAGCAAAAATTTGCAATGAATAAAGCACTAGAACAAAAACTAATTGGACCAATGGAGGAGTCACATACCAAGCAACAATCTCCCAAAGCAGTTTTGCGAATGGAGCTTTGAGCTAAGAGATCGAAAATTCCAGCAAAACGAGCTAGAACTCGTGCTTGAGCTGGATGGGGATTTTTTGGGATAGAAGATGAAGTGTGTGGGTGCTGGCATAAGTGGAGGGGAGCCACCATGGGCCCACGAGACAGGGGGCGCGCCCTACAGGGGGGCCTCCTCTCTCGTGGCCTGGTGCTTGCCCCTCCTGCAGTGTTTTCAGTGCCTAAAATCCTCAAATATTCTAGAAAAAATCAAACTAAATTTGCAGGGCAGTTGGAGCACTTTTATTTTCGGACTATTTTTTAATGCACAGATAATTCAGAAAACAGACGGATAATACTATTTTTGCTTTATTTATTCCAAATAACAGAAAGTAAAAAGAGGGTAAGGTTGTGCCTTCTAGTTTCATCCATCTCGTGATCATCAAAATGAATCCACTAACAAGGTTGATCAAGTCTTGTTAACAAACTCATTCTGAATAACACGGAACCAGAGAAATTTCGAATAACACTAAGTTACCTCAACGGGGATATGAAAATCCCAACAATAACAATATCATACTTTTTCTTGACAGTAGGGAGAGGAAATTCAAAACCTCCAAAAATGATAGTTGGAACTTTTTCAATAGAATTGATGCTATGAACTTGAGATTGTTTCCTCGGAAAGTGTACCGTATGCTCATTACCATTGACATGAAAAGTGACATTGCCTTTGTTGCAATCAATAACAACACCTGCAGTATTAAGAAAAGGTCTACCAAGGATAATAGGCATACTATCGTCCTCAGGAATATCAAGAATAACAAAGTCCGTTAAGATAGTGACATTTGCAACCACAACAGGCACATCCTCACAAATACCGACAGGTATAGCAGTTGATTTATCAGCCATTTGCAAAGATATTTCAGTAGGTGTCAACTTATTCAATTCAAGTCTATGATATAAAGAGAGAGGCATAACACTAACACCGGCTCCAAGATCACATAAAGCAGTTCTAACATAATTTATTTTAATAGAGCATGGTATAGTTGGTACACCCAGATCTCCAAGTTTCTTTGGTATTCCACCTTTAAAAGTGTAATTAGTAAGCATGGTGGAAATTTCATCTTCCGGTATCTTTCTTTTATTTGTGACGATATCTAGCATAAGGATTTACTTTAAGCAGATCAGTTAAGCGCATACGTAAGAAAATAGGTCTAATCATTTCAGCAAAGCGCTCAAAATCCTCATCATCCTTAGACTTGGATGGTTTAGGAGGAAAGGGCATGGGTTTCTGAACCCATGGTTCTCTTTCTTTACTGTGCTTCCTAGCAACAAAATCTCTCTTATCATAACATTGATTCTTTGATTGTGGGTTATCAAGATCAATAGCAGGTTCAATCTCTACATCATTGTCTTTGCTAGGTTGAGCATCAACATGAACATTATCATTAACATTATCACTAGGTTCATTTCATCACCTGATTGAGTTTCAGCATCAGAGGTAGAAATATCATGGGGATTCTCAGGTGTGTCTACAGTAGGTTCACTGGAAGCATGCAAAGTTCTATCATTTTTCTTCTTCTTCTTTTTAGAAGAACTGGGTGCCTCTAAATTATTTCTCTGAGAAACTTGCTCGATTCTCTTAGGGTGGCCTTCAGGATACAAAGGTTCCTGAGTCATTCTACCAGTTCTAGTAGCCACTCTAACAGCAAAGTCATTTTTATTATTTAATTCATTAAGCAAATCATTTTGAGCTTTAAGTACTTGCTCAGCTTGAGTAGCAACCATAGAAGCATATTTGCTAACGCGGTGAAGTTCATCTTTAACTCTAGCCAGATTATCACCTACGCGTCCTATCTCGAAAGCATTATTCTTTAACTCTCTACCAACATAAGCATTAAAACTTTCTTGTCTAGCCATAAAGTCATCAAATTCATCTAAGCATGGGCTATGAAATTTAGTAGAGGGTATTTCAACTTTATCATATCTATAGAGAGAATTTACCTTTACTACCTATGTCGGGTTATCAAGACAATGTGGTTCTTCAGGCGGTATATTAAGACCATGTATTTCTTCAATAGGAGGTAAATTCTTAACATCTTCAGCTTTAATACCTTTTTCTTTCATTGATTTCTTTGCCTCTTGCATATCTTCTGGACTGAGAAATAAAACACCTCTCTTCTTCGGAGTGGGTTTAAGAATAGGCTCAGGAGTTGGCTCAATTGGTTCAGGAATTACTTCATGAACTGGCTCGGGAAGAGTCCAATTATTTTCATTAGTCAACATATTATTCAATAGTATTTCAGCTTCGTCGACTATTCTTTCCCTGAAAACACAACCAGCACAACTATCCAAGTAGTCCTTGGAAGCATCGGTTAGTGCATTATAAAAGATATCAAGTATTTCATTTTTCTTAAGAGGATGATCAGGCAAAGCATTAAGTAACCGGAGAAGCCTCCCCCAAGCTTGTGGGAGACTCTCTTCTTTGATTTGCACAAAATTATATATTTCCCGCAAGGCAGCTTGTTTCTTGTGAGCAGGGAAATATTTAGCAGAGAAGTAATAAATCATATCCTGGGGACTACGCACACAACCAGGAGCAAGAGAATTATACCAAGTCTTAGCATCACCCTTTAATGAGAATGGAAATATCTTAAGGATATATAAATAGCGAGACTTCTCATCATTAGTAAACAAGGTGGCTATATCATTCAACTTGGTAAGATGTGCCACAACAGTTTCAGATTCAAGGCCATAAAAAGGATCAGATTCAACTAAAGTAATAATATTAGGATCAACAGAGAATTCATAATCCTTATCAGTAACACAGATAGGTGAAGTAGCAAAAGCAGGATCGGGTTTCATTCTAGCATTAAGAGACTGCTGCTTCCATTTAGCTAATAATTTCTTAAGATCATTTCTATAACATAACCCTTAGGAACAACAGGTAATACATAATCACTATCATCAATAGTAGGTTGTTCAATAATTTCATTCCCCCTAACTCTAGCAAGTTGTTCATCTAGAAATTCACCTAATGGCAAAGTAGTATCACGCACAGAAGTAGTTTCATCATGCATAGCAGAAGTGGCATCATCAATAATATGCGACATATCAGAATTCATAGCAGTAGCAGGTTTAGGTGTCGCAAGCTTACTAATAACGGAAGGAGAATCTAGTGCAGAGCTAGATGGCAGTTCCTTACCTCCCCTCGTAGTTGAGGGCAAAATAGTAGTTCGATCGTCTTTCAAGTTCTTCATAGTGATCAACAGATATAAATCCCAAGTGACTCAAAGAATAGAGCTATGCTCCTCGGCAACGGCGCCAGAAATTAGTCTTGATAACCCACAAGTATAGTGGATCGCAACAGCTTTCGAGGGTAGAGTATTCAACCCAAATTTATTGATTCGACACAAGGGGAGCCAAAGAATATTCTTGAGTATTAGCGGTTGAGTTGTCAATTCAACCACACCTGGATAACTTAGTATCTGCAGCAAAGTGTTTAGTAGCAAAAGTGGTATGATAATAAAGGTAACGGTAGCAAAAGTAAAGATACATGTTTTGGTTTTTTTGTAGTAGTTGTAACAGTAGCAACGGAAAATTAAATAAGTGAAGAACAATAAGTGAAAAGCTCGTAGGCAATGGATCAGTGATGGATAATTATGTCAGATGCGATTCCTCATGCAATAGTTATAACATAGGGTGATATAGAACTAGCTCCAATTCATCAATGTAATGTAGGCATGTATTCCGTAAATAGTCATAGGTGCTTATGGAAAAGACCTTGCATGACATGTTTTGTCCTACCCTCCCGTTGAAGCGGGGTCCTAGCGGAAACTAAGGGATATTAAGGCCTCCTTTTAATAGAGAACCGGACCAAAGCATTAACACATAGTGAATACATGAACTCCTCAAACTACGGTCATCACCGAGAAGTATCCCGATTATTGTCACTTCGGGGTTGTCGGATCATAACACATAATAGGTGACTATAGACTTGCAAGATAGGATCAAGAACACACATATATTCATGAAAACATAATAGGTTCAGATCTGAAATCATGGCACTCGGGCCCTAGTGACAAGCATTAAGCATAGCAAAGACATAGCAACATCAATCTCAGAACATAGTGGATACTAGGGATCAAACCCTAATAAAACTAACTTGATTACATGGTAAATCTCATCCAACCCATCACCGTCTAGCAAGCCTACGATGGAATTAATCACGCACGACGGTGAGCATCATGAAATTGGTGATGGAGGATGGTTGATGATGACGACGGCGATGAATCCCCCTCTCCGGAGCCCCGAACGGACTCCAGATCAGCCCTCCCGAGAGAGATTAGGGCTTGGCGGCGGCTCTGTGTCGTAAAACGCGATGAAACTTTCTCCCTAATTTTTTCTCCCCGAGATGGAATATATGGAGTTGGAGTTGAGGTCGGAGGAGGTCCAGGGGGCCCACGAGATAGGAGGCCGCGCCCTAGGGGGGGCGCCCCTCTGTCTCGTGGACAGGCTGTGGGCCCCTGGCATTAATTCTTTTGCCAAAAAATCTTATTAATTCCAAAAAGTGCCTCCGTGGTTTTCCAGGACACTCCGAGAACTTTTATTTTCTACACATAAAACAACATCAAGGCAGTTCTGCTGAAAACAGCGTCAGTCCGGGTTAGTTTGATTCAAATCATGCAAGTTAGAGTCCAAAACAAGGGCAAAAGTGTTTGGAAAAGTAGATATGTTGGAGACGTATCAAGGCTCGAGCGAGGCAGCAGATGATGGATGAACAGGACCCCATTTCACCGTAGGCGCTCCAACAGAAGTCTGTTTCCTTTGTTTTGCGGTACGCCACACCCCTCCCGATCAACAGGAACCCGTTTCGACCGTAGGCACTCGAACAGAAGTCTGTTTCCTCCATTTTATGGTATGCCAGACACGTCCCGATGAACATGACCCTGTATCGACAGTACGCGGTCGAACAGAAGGCCATTTCCTCCATTCTACGGTATGCCAGACCCTTCCCAATGAACAAGACCTTGTTTTGGCCATACGCGGTCGAACAGAGGGCCGTTTTCCTCTGTTTTGCGGTACGCTAGACCCCGTTCCGACTGTTCCGTCCAAGCCATTTGGCTCCCACTAAACACAATGCATTTCGACCCAGTTTGTTGCCTCCCGGGGATTGGTGCTACACAAAGTGTCAGATAATACATGCGAAAAAGCAGAAAGCATGAAATTGACAAGATGTGCAAAGCACATGAGCTTTATTTATGCACGGGGTCTGCGCCCGGCTTTGTACGAAGGATTACATGCAACAGCGGCAAGACTTGTACAAAAGGTGGTTGCCGGAACAGGTTCCGGCAACCGCGCCCTACGGGTAAAACTTACGAAGATGCTCAATGTTCCAGGAGTTGCTCACCGGAATGCCATCTTCGGTCTCAAGGTGGACAGCACCAGGCCTTGTGACTCGTTTCACCCGGTAAGGGCCTTCCCACTTCGGCGTCAACTTGTTGGAATTCTTGGCGGACTGAACGCGCCGAAGAACAAGGTCGCCTGCCTCGAAACTTTTGGCACTAACTTTGCGGCTATGGTAGCGGTGCAAAGCTTGCTAATATCGAGCAGCTCGTACAGCAGCCTAAAGACGGTCCTCTCAAGGAGCAGCGCGTCATCTTGTCGCAGCTGCTCTTGCTCAAGCTCATCATAAGCGAGCACTCGAGGTGACCCATATACGAGTTCCGTGGGGAGAACTGCCTCTGCTCCATAGACTAGAGCGAAAGGTGCCTGGCCAGTGGCTCGATTTTGCGTCGTCCTGATCGACCAAAGAACCACTGGCAGCTCCTCAATCCAGTTCTTTCCGCACTTGCGCAGCCTGTCGAAAGTCCTGGTCTTGAGCCCGCGCAGCACTTCAGCATTTGCCCTCTCCGCTTGACCGTTGCTTCTCGGATGAGCAACAGAAGCGAAGCAGACCTTGGCGCCAAGATCTTGGACGTACTGCATGAAGGTGCGGCTCGTGAATTGCGTGCCGTTGTCGGTGATGATCCTGTTAGGGATGCCGAAACGGCAAACAATTGACCTGAAGAACTTGACTGCTGACTGTGCTATCACCTTCCTCACTGGTTCCACTTCCGGACACTTTGTGAACTTGTCGATTGCAACGTACAAGTACTCAAAGCCCCCGACAGCTCGGGGGAAGGGCCCGAGGATGTCGAGCCCCCAGACCAAAAATGGCCAGGATAAAGGGACCATCTACAGAGCTTGAGCTGGCTGGTGTATCTGCTTTGAATGGAACTGGCACGCTTCACACTTGGTTACTTGTGCAGTCGCATCCTGGAGGGCTGTCGGCCAAAAGAAACCTTGCCGGAACGCTTTGTCGGGAAGTGCTCTCGCGCCAATGTGGTGACCACATATGCCTCCATGTATCTCTGCCAACAGCTGTTGTCCGTCTTGCCGGCAAATACACTTCAATTTCACACCGTTGAGTCTTCTTCTGTACAGTATGTTGTCGACAAACTTGTACATACTTGACTGCCGGGCTACACTTTCTGCTTCTTCTTGCTCTTCGGGAAGTTCTCCCGTCTGAAGGAAATGGACAATCTGCTGTGCCCATGCTGGAGCTTGTGGCTCGACAACAAGGACTAAAGGCACATCTGCTGCTGCGGGAACATCCGCTTGTACGGCCAGGGCTTGCGGCCCAGCCGGAGCTTGATGTTCCCCGGCAAGCTTGTCGGAGCAAAACTTGTCGGGAGCGTCTGCTTCAATGGAACAAACCCTAGGGCTTGCCGGAGTAGACTGCTCCTCAGCACTCTTGGTGTTGATCTTGGGGACCTTCTTGGCGGCGGCTTCGGGGAGCTCTGCCGGAAAATAGTCACCAGAAACCAACTTCCTCTTCTTGCTCTGTCCAGTTGATGGTGTTACAGACGGTTGAGTCAGCTTGAGCACAAAAATCTCTGGTTCCACAGGTAACTTAAGTGCGGCGCACTTTGACAGGCCATCGGTAATGTCGTTCTGAGCTCTTGGAGCATGCTCCATCTGCAGGCCGTCAAAGTGCTCTTCTAGCTTCCTCACTTCATCAACGTAAGATTCCATCAATGGACTTTGATAATTCTTGTTCACTTGGCGGACGACAAGCTGTGAGTCACCCCTGACAATGAGCTTCTTGATCCCAAGGTCTGCTGCGATCCTGAGACCGGCAAGCAAGCCTTCATACTCTGCAGTATTGTTTGTTGCTTGCTCCTTGGGAAAGTGCATCTGGACTACATACTTGAGGTGCTCTCCGGTGGGTGCTACAAGTAGCACACCAGCACCGGCGCCTTGTAGCGAAAAGGCACCATCAAAGTACATCAGCCACTCTTTGCTTGCCTCCTTGACGGGGATGCTCGTTTCTAGAATTTCTTCATCTGGTGTTGGCGTCCATTCTGCTACGAACTCTGCCAATGCTCTGCTCTGGATAGTCGAAGTGCTCTCAAACTTGAGGCCAAAGCTTGACAGTTCCAGTGCCCACTCGACAATCCTGCCTGTTGCTTCTGGATTTTGCAGTATCCTCTTCGGCGGAAAACGAGTGACAACTATGATCTCATGTGCTTGGAAGTAATGGCGCAGCTTTCTCGAGGCCATGAGAAGGCCGAAAAGCAACTTCTGCACACCAGAGTACCTTGACCTAGCCCCCTACAGCAGGGAACTCACAAAGTAAACTGGGCGCTGCACCATCCTCTTCTGCATCCCTTCATATGCCTGCGCAGATCCATCTTTGCCGGGACCAGAGCTTGTCGGCGAAGCCCCCTGCTTGTCGTTGGATGCGTTTGCCGTGGTTGCTGGCTCATCATCTGCCTCCCTGTCCGCCACTAGCGCAACACTAACCACTTGATTGGTTGCCGCTATATACAGCAGCAACTTCTCTTGTGGCTTAGGTGCGACAAGTGTTGGAGTGGAGGACAGGTATCTCTTCAAGTCCTGCAGCGCAGCCTCCGCTTCCGGAGTCCATTTCATTGGACCTGCCTTTTTCAATATTTTGAAAAATGGCAGGGCGCGCTCAGCAGATCTAGAGATGAACCTGCTGAGAGCAGCCACGCAACCGGCAAGTCTTCGTACATCCTTGACGTGCTTCGGTGCTTCAATCTGCTCGATGGCCTTGATCTTGTCGGGATTGGCTTCAATTCCCCGCTGAGACACAAAGAACCCGAGAAGCTTGCCGGAGGGGACTCCAAACACACACTTCTCGAGATTAAGCTTGAGGTTGATCTTGCGCAGATTTGCAAAGGTTTCATCTAAATCTTGAATCAGAGTCGCCTTGTCCTTGCTCTTGACCACTATGTCATCCATGTAGGCTTCCACATTCCTGTGTATCTGTGGCTCAAAAGAGACATGGACTACCCTTGCAAACATTGAACCAGCATTCTTTAAACTAAAAGGCATCCATACGAAACAGTATGTGCCACATGGGGTGATGAAAGCGGTCTTCTCCTCATCCTCTTCTGCCATGAAGATCTGATGGTATCCTGAGTATGCATCAAGAAATGAAAGCAAATCACATCCGGCCGTGGAGTCAACAATCTGGTCAATGCGCGGCAAGGGAAATGGGTCTTTGGGACAAGCTTTATTAATAGCGGTGAAATCGATACAAAGCCTCCATTTCCCGTTAGCCTTGCGCACGACTACAGGATTGGCCAACCACGTAGGATGGAGCACTCCTCTGACAAGGCCTGCTGCTTCCAACTTCTTGATTTCTTCTGCGATGAATTCTTGGTGCTCCACTGCCTGTTTCCTGACTTTCTGCTTGACGGGCCGCGCATGAGGACAGACGGCAAGATGGTGCTCAATTACTTTCCTGGGAACACCAGGGATATCGGACGGTTGCCATGCAAACACGCCGACGTTCGCCCGCAGGAAAGCAACGAGCGCGCTTTCCTATTTAGGGTCGAGAGTGGCACTGATGGTGAAGGTACCACCAGTGCCGTCCTCCTTGGTGGACACCTTCTTGGTCTCTGGCGGAGCTACCATTGCCTTCTTACACTTGCCGGTGGAGCTCGATGGTGCGTCCTCGACGGTAGCGCAGCACTCCGAAGAGGTGCGCTTGCTGGAGTGGGCATCAGAGCTCTTGCCGGACTTGGTCTTCTTCTTCCCCCCGGGAGCTTCAGCGGCAAGTGACTTGCGATCTGTTGTGGCTGATACTTCCCGGTAGATCTTGTCGGCGCAGATAAGAGCATCCTTCTTGTCGCCAGGGACAGAGATGACACTTATCGGGCCTGGCATCTTCAGCATGTTGTATGCATAGTGAGAGGCTGCCATGAACTTGGCGAGTGCTGGACGGCCGAGTATCCCATTGTAGGGCAATGGGAAGTCAGCAACGTCAAAAGTAACCCTCTCAGTTCTGAAGTTCAACTCGCTGCCAAATGTTACCGACAACGTGATGTTTCCTGATACGAACCTACAAATACCAAGTACATCAAGAAATGACTATGTGGCCGTGACGAAGGACAAGATGACAGACATAGCCAAAGGACAACTTATTAGTTGTGGAAAGGATGGCAAGCTACGTGTGCTTTGTGGTCCGCAACCAGAACCGAAGCAAAACTACTGTCAAGTAAATAACAGAAGGAAGATCTTGTATAGAGACCAACCTACACAACCGTCTACGAAGATGCCACCAATATGGAGCAAGAAGCTAACACGTACAAACATAGAAGAACCAAAGCCAGAAGAAATAACGCCCACGTTTCGTACACCTCCATGTAGATTATTTGTTGGGTCCTTGCCAATATGGATAGATTTAGGTAGGTAAACTGAGTCTAATATTTTATGGAGTCCAAACATGTGCGTTTAGTTTAGTTGGTAAGAAGATCTTGCCGGATCATTAATTAGAAGAATCCTCAATTAGTTGAGATAAGGCAGAAGAGTCCATTTAAGTTTTAGTTGGTTACGTAGGGTTGTGTGTCGCCTATATAATAGGCTAGCTCCGGCCATATACGGGGAGATTAGTTTTAGAGTTTATTCGTGAGTTATGAACAACACAGTAAAACGTCCGAGTTTCGGGCGATCATATCTTGTGTATCATCTGTGACTTTCCCATCGTGGAAATTTACTAGCGACGGAGGGTTGATCATCACATCGACACCTACGTGCTGATCCAGGGGGGTCATTATTTTTATTCGTGTATTTTTGTACGCGGGTGAAAATTATTCTTGGAAGTTGCGAGGAGGAACAGGGGGAAGAACTATTGATCAAGCATCGCCGTGAAAGATCGGGCCGTCTACGCGCGCGAATTAGCATCTCGCTAGTCCGTGCTTCATCAAGTGGTATTCAGAGCTAAGGTTAGTCACGGCGATTCAATTTGCAATATCGTCCGCGGAGGTGAGGCATCAAGATGTTGAGCAGGAACATATTGATGGAGGAGGAAGGCATTGGCGAGGTCATTCTTTTTCACAGTCGTTGCGTTGTGAGCGAACGACGTGTCAATCTGACGATCGATGAGACTACTGCAGTCAACATGGTTAGCATCGAGGTGGTGGAAAAATTGGGGCTGAAGATGACACCTCTTGAAAGACCATACACACTGAAGTGGTTCAAAGGTGAAATCCACATTACACATCAGATTTTGCTAATTTTTACTTTAGGAAAATATTGTTGTGCGGAATTTTTTCATGTTTGTCCTGTGCCCATGGTGTCGTGCCATCTGCTGCTTGGGAACCCATGGTGCAAACGTGTTGGGGCTGTTCGGAATTCCAAAAAAAATACTTACTCTGTATCATGGAAGGGCCAACAAATCTGTTTTATTCCTATGCCAGTGGATGTGTTCATGGCAGATTGGATAGGCCGTTTGCAGAAAAGGAGAGAAGAGCAAAAAGAAATAGAGGAAGAAGTTGATGCACCGATGAAGGGTGTGAATCTTTTGGTACATAAGGTACAAGACGGTGATGCAAAAGGCCAACGATGGAGTGTTTTCAAGACACAATGCAAGATCAAGGACCGTGCATGTAAGATGATAATTGATGGTGGCAGTTTTACCAATGCCATTAGCAAAGACCTTGTACAAGAATTGGGTTTGTCTATGTGGCGACACCCTCAACCACACCACGTGGAGTGGTTATATAACTCTGGGAAATTAAAAATTACACATAAGGTACGTGTGACATTTGCTGTTGGGGATTATGTTGACAAGGTGGATTGTGACGTCATGCCGATGGACGCGTGTCAGTTATTATTGGGAAGACCGTGGCAGTTTGATCGTGATGCAGTGCATGCAGGTAAATCAAACACATATACATTCAAGCATGATGGTAGACGACACGTTCTAAAACCAATGCTGGACAGTGTGATCACTATAAACATGGAAGTTCCAAAAAAGAAGGTTTTGAAGGTTGGCTCAAAACTGAGGACAGTTTTGTTTCAAGAAAGGGAGGATGATACGAACCTACAAATACCAAGTACATCAAGAAATGACTATGTGGCCGTGACGAAGGACAAGATGACAGACATAGCCAAAGGACAACTTATTAGTTGTGGAAAGGATGGCAAGCTACGTGTGCTTTGTGGTCCGCAACCAGAACCGAAGCAAAACTACTGTCAAGTAAATAACAGAAGGAAGATCTTGTATAGAGACCAACCTACACAACCGTCTACGAAGATGCCACCAATATGGAGCAAGAAGCTAACACGTACAAACATAGAAGAACCAAAGCCAGAAGAAATAACGCCCACGTTTCGTACACCTCCATGTAGATTATTTGTTGGGTCCTTGCCAATATGGATAGATTTAGGTAGGTAAACTGAGTCTAATATTTTATGGAGTCCAAACATGTGCGTTTAGTTTAGTTGGTAAGAAGATCTTGCCGGATCATTAATTAGAAGAATCCTCAATTAGTTGAGATAAGGCAGAAGAGTCCGTTTAAGTTTTAGTTGGTTACGTAGGGTTGTGTGTCGCCTATATAATAGGCTAGCTCCGGCCATATACGGGGAGATTAGTTTTAGAGTTTATTCGTGAGTTATGAACAACACAGTAAAACGTCCGAGTTTCGGGCGATCATATCTTGTGTATCATCTGTGACTTTCCCATCGTGGAAATTTACTAGCGACGGAGGGTTGATCATCACATCGACACCTACGTGCTGATCCAGGGGGGTCATTATTTTTATTCGTGTATTTTTGTACGCGGGTGAAAATTATTCTTGGAAGTTGCGAGGAGGAACAGGGGGAAGAACTATTGATCAAGCATCGCCGTGAAAGATCGGGCCGTCTACGCGCGCGAATTAGCATCTCGCTAGTCCGTGCTTCATCATTTCCCTTCGGCTTGCTCCTTCCTGGATTGATTCCTTGGAATGTGCGGGTCTCTTCGAGCTCGCTGTCAGGGATCTGGGGTTTCTGGAGTACCGCGGAGGAGATCAGGTTCAAGCCGGCCCCGCCGTCAACTAGCATCTTTGTGACCTTGAGGTTGCGGATAGTTGGTGAAACCAACATCGGCAAGCACCCGACCGCAGTTATGTGATCAAGGTGGTCCTCAATATCAAAGATGATAGGCGTGCTGGACCATTTCAGAGGCCTGCGTGACTCTACGGATGGTTCTACTGCATTGACTTCCCGCATCCACTGCTTGAGTTGGCGGTGTGAAGTATGCAGAGAAGCACCGCTGTCAACGCACAGGACCTCTGTGGCTTTCTGAAACTCCTGCTCATCGGCCTCGTCATCATCCATATCTTCGTCGTCGTTGTCATCTTCATCCTTGTCGCGGCCGCGGGGAGGTCTGTCTCCTTGCCGCTGCTTGGCCTTGCCGCGGCGTCCTCCCCGACCGGGGCGTTTCTTGCCGGCTCCTCCAGCACCTTCCTGGGCCTTCTCCTTGTCGCGTCGCTCGTATTCAGCCTTTTGTTGCTCAATAAGATGCTCGACCTTCTTGCAGCTCTGGAGGTCATGGCCCTTGGTGCGGTGGATCTTGCAATACTGCTTGTTGGTGCCGTCCTGCTTGTCGGTGACCGCCACAGCCTGCTCGCTGGAGGTACTGGCTTTGGCTTTCTTGGCGCCACCTCCATTGCCGGACTGCTCAACAACTAGCACATCTTTTCCCTTCTTCTTCCTGTTGTTCCGCCGCCGGTTTTTCTTTGCCGGGGCAGCGTCCTCACTATCAGATCCTCCTGCTACTGTATTCTCTCCGGGGAGTTTCCTCCCTTCCTCAGCACATGCACACTTCTTAGCCAGGGCATACAGCTCACTGACGTCTCTGATCTTGCACATCGCCATCTCCTCCCGCATCTTGCGGTTTCGCACGTTCTGGTGGAACGCGCTGATCACCGCGGCAGGGTGGACATCTGGGATGTTGTGCTGTACACGGCTAAATCTCTGAATGTACTTGCGCAGGGGCTCTCCTTCCTTCTGGGCAAGCAGATGAAGGTCGCTCTCTTGGCCATGGGGCTGGTGGCCGCCTGTAAAGGCGCCGACAAACTGATGGCATAGATCCGCCCAGGAAGATATGGAGTTGTCCAGCAAGTGCATGAGCCAGGATCTGACATTGGGCTTGAGCACCAGCGGGAAGTAGTTGGCAAGGATCTTGTCGTCTCGTCCCCCGGCAGCTTGCACCGCAATGGTGTAGATGCTGAGGAACTCCGACGGATGTGACTTGCCATCGTACTTCTCCGGTACGTCTGGCTTGAAATTCTTCTTGTTGGGCCACTGGACTTGCCGCAGCTCACGAGTGAACGCAGGGCAACCTACCACGTACGGTAAGTCGCCTAGTTCCCCTGGCGCATGCATGTCGACAGAGGGCCTAGCGCGCTGGTCAAATTGACGTCGCGCTTCTCTTTGGCGCTCGATGCGAGTACGAGCGTCTTCTTGCTGTCGTTCGTGAAGAACTTGGCGCTGATCGCGACGAGCTCGTGGATCTGATGATGCGGTGGAGTCGCTGTCGAGGTGGATCTAGCGAGTCGGCGATCTTGGCCTTCGGGATGGAGAGTGCATGGAGGTTGCACCCCCACTGGTTTTGTCGCCATCGGTTCGCGCCCGACAGTCTTGCCGCGGCAGCGATGGACTCGGCTGCCGCGGAGCATCGCCATTGGCGAAGCCGATGAGACTCTGAATGGTGGCCCTCCATTCGTCGGTCTTGTCCGCCGTTGGAGGGCAATCCAGGAGCAGTTGAGCTCGCGCCAAAGCTTCTGCTGGAGTGGTGGGCGGCAGAGGCGAACGGTGCGAGGAGCCGAATATGCTCGGACTTCTAACTATGTTAGAAGGAGCAGTATCCCGTCCGGGTGACCGTGCCTCGCTCGTGCCAGCATGTCGGCGCGCGCGCTGATCTTGAGCACCCCAAGATCCACCAGCTTGATTTTGGTCCAACGAACGCATGGTACTGCGGATACCATGACGCTGTTGGTCCTGCGCCTCCTGAGATGGGCGCGGTGCACATACGGACGCCGAGGTTTGCGCAGCCTTGTTCTTGGACCCGGCAGCACCGTGATCTCCCTCGTCGATGCCCGTCCTTCCGCCAGCGTCTACCCCACCATCCGCTTGCTCCGGTGGCGGTGGGATCGACGCGGACGGAACAGCTGCCTCCGAAGCCTTCTTCTTCGGCGGCATGTTGATGAAGATGATGAAGATCTAGCCCGTGTGAACGCCGGATCAGGTTCACACAACCTCGACGCCCCCTACCTGGCGCGCCAAAGATGTCGGGGAAACCGATCCACGAACACCTATGGGACCGGCGGACCGAGCCCCTTTCGGTTCGGCGGGGGGCGGAGATCGCACGAAGAGCAGATCAAGGCGAAGCACACGAGCAGTTTACCCAGCTTCGGAGCTCTCCGGAGAGATAATACTCCTACTGCTGCATGTATGTGTATATTGAGTTCTTGCTCGGGAGCGCTCAGAGCTACCAGACCGAGCGTGAGAGTGTTTCTGGCTTCGAACCAGTCGAACCCCCCCCCCCTACGTTGCGCATGGGCCTCCTTTTATATGCTCAAGGGGTCACCGACAGGTGGCAATGCATGCAAGGGTAGAAATGGAAAAAAAGCTGCGGTAGGTACAACTACCTATACTGTAGACACAGTGTATCATACCTAACCCTGACGGCAGGGGACAAGGGCATTAAATGCCCGTCTGTGTCGCCCAAACAGTGCAAAAAGGGACCGTCAGGGGCGCCACCGCTTGCCACGATGACAATCTTGTCTGCGCCGCTTGCCACCGTGCACCGCTGGCTGCACTGCTTCTCGCCACGCGCGCCTGGAAGGGCCCCAGGGCGACACGTTGGTGGATGTGCTGGAGCGCGGGTGCGGAGTGGCCGCTTGCCGCGGCAAGTGCCTTGCCGCGGTCGTTGTCTTGTCGGGTCCGGGAGCTTGTCGCTCACCGAGCCTTGCCGGGACGCGTGGCGCGTCGTGGCAAGCTTTCTTGAGATGCCTTGGTCGGCCTTCCCGGCAAGCTCCTCTTGCCGGGGCCTTGTCTCCCTAGCTTGAATGCCTCGGTTGGCCTTCCCGGCAAGCTCCTCTTGCCGGGGTCCAGAGGAACCACGGAGGACCTTGGCGGTCACCCAGCAAGCCTTGCCGTGGGGTGCTGCGACTGCCCGTGCACAAGTTTGGGGTACTAGGGTACCCCTACTCTAGTGCACCGACATAAAGTTTCTATGATCTGATCATGGAGGCGAATATTTGAGTTATGAGTTTGGCCTTCATTTAAAAATGTGGAATAGTTTCACAACTCATGCCACCTGGAACACCACAACATAATGGTGTGTTCGAACATTGTAACCGTACTTTATTAGATATGGTGCGATCTATGATGTCTCTTACCAATTTACCACTATCATTTTGGGGTTATGCATTAGAGATAGCTGCACTCACGTTAAATAGGGCACCGTCTAAATCCGTTAGGACGACACCGTATGAACTGTGGTTTGGCAAGAAATCTAAGCTGTCATTTCTTAAAGTTTGGGGTTGCGATGCTTATGTGAAAAAGCTTTAGCCTAATAAGCTTGAACCCAAATTGAAGAAATGCGTCTTCATAGGATACCCAAAAGATACCGTTGAGTACACCTTCTTTCACAAATCTGAAGGCAAGATCTTTGTTGCTAAGAATGGATCCTTTCTAGAGAAGGAGTTTCTCTCAAATGAAGTGAGTGGGAGGAAAGTAGAACTTGATGAGGTAATTATACCTTCTCTCAAATTGGAAAGTAGCTCATCACGGAAAACCATTCCTGTGATGCCTACACCAACTAGAGAGGAAGCTAATGATGATGATCATGAAACTTCAGATCAAGTTACTACCGATCCTCGTAGGTCAACCAATGCACGTTCCGCACTAGAGTGGTACGGTAATCCTATTCTGGAAGTCCTGTTACTAGACCATGACGAACCTATGAACTATGAGGAAGCGATGATGAGCCCAGATACTGCAAAATGGCTTGAGGCCATGAAATCTGAGATAGGATCCATGTATGAGAACAATTATGGACTTTGGTTGACTTTCTCGATGATCGGCAAGCCATTGAAAATAAATGGATCTTCAAGAGGAAGACAGACGCTAATGGTAGTGTTACTATCTACAAAGCTCGACTTGTCGCAAAAGGTTTTCGACGAGTTCAAAGTGTTGACTACGATGTGATTTTCTCACTCGTAGCGATGCTTAAGTCTGTCTGAATCATGTTAGCAATTGTCGTATTTTATGAAATCCGGCAACTAGATGTCAAAATAGCATTCCTTAATGGATTTCTTAAAGAACAGTTGTATATGATGCAACCAAAAGATTTTGTCGATCCTAAAGGTGCTAACAAAGTGTGCAAACTCCAGCGATCCATCTATGGACTGGTGCAAGCATCTCAGAGTTTGAATATACGCTTTGATAAGTTGATCAAAGCATATAGTTTTAAACGGACTTGCGGTGAAGCCTGTATTTACAAGAAAGTGAGTGGGAGCACTACAACCTTTCTGATAAGTGTATGTGGATGACATATTGTTGACTGGAAATGATGTAGAATTTTCTGGAAAGCGTAAAGGAGTGTTTGAAAGGCGTATTTCAAAGAAAGACCTTGGTGAAGCTGCTTACATATTGGGCATTAAGATCTATAGAGATAGATCAAGACGCTTGATAAGATTTTTCAACAAGTACATACCTTGACAAGATTTTGAAGTAGTTCAAAATGGAATAGTCAAAGGAGTTCTTGCCTATGTTGCAGGGTGTAAAGTTGAGTAAGACTCAAAACCCGACCATGACAGAAAATAGAAAGAGAATGAAAGTCATTCCCTATGCCTCAGCCATAGGTTCTATAATGTATGCTATGTTGTGTACTAGACCTATTGTGTACCTTGCCATGAGTTTGGCAAGGGGGTACGATAGTGATCCAGGAGTGGATCACTGGATAGCAGTCAAAGTTATCCTTAGTTACCTAAAGAGGACTAAGGAAATAATTCTTGGTTATGGAGGTGATAAAGAGTTCGTCGTAAAGAGCTACGTCGATGCAAGATTTTACACCGATCCGGATGACTCCGAGTCTCAATCTGGATACATATTAAAAGTGGGAGCAATTTGCTAGAGTAGCTCCATGCAGAGCATTGTAGACGTAGAAATTTGCAAAATACATACAAATCAGAATGTGGCAGACCCATCGACTAAACCTCTCTCACAAGCAAAACATGATCACACCTTAGTACTCTTTGGGTGTTAATCACATGGCGATGTGAACTAGATTACTGACTCTAGTAAACCCTTTGGGTGTTAGTCACATGGTGATGTGAACCATGGGTGTTAATCACATGATGATGTGAACTATTGGTGTTAAATCACATGGCGATGTGAACTAGATTATTGACTCTAGTGCAAGTGGGAGACTGAAGGAAATATGCCCTAGAGGCAATAATAAAGTTGTAATTTATATTTCCTTATATCATGATAAATGTTTATTATTCATGCTAGAATTGTATTAACCGTAAACTTAGTACATGTGTGAATACATAGACAAAACAAAGTGTCCCTAGGTTGCCTCTACTTGACTAGCTCGTTAATCAAAGATGGTTAAGTTTCCTGACCATGGACATGTGTTGTCATTTGATGAATGGGATCACATCATTAGAGAATGATGTGATGGACAAGACCCATCCGTTAGCTTAGCATAATGATCGTTAAGTTTTATTGCTATTGCTTTCTTCATGACTTATACATATTCTCTAACTATGAGATTATGCAACTCCGAAATACTGGAGGAACACCTTGTGTGCTATCAAACGTCACAACGTAATTGTGTGATTATAAAGATGCTCTACAGGTGTCTCCGAAGGTGTTTGTTGGGTTGGCATAGATCAAGATTAGGATTTGTCACTCCGAGTATCGGAGAGGTATCTCTGGGCCCTCTTGGTAATGCACATCAAATAAGCCTTGCAAGCAATGTGACTAATGAGTTAGTTACGGAATGATGCATTACAGAACGAGTAAAGAGACTTGCTGGTAACGAGATTGAACTAGGTATGAGGATACCGATGATAGAATCTCGGTCAAGTAACATACCGATGACAAAGGGAATAATGTATGCTGTCATTGCGGTTTGACTGATAAAGATCTTCGTAGAATATGTAGGAACCAATATGAGCATCCAGGTTCTGCTATTGGTTATTGACCGGAGATGTGTCCTGGTCATCTCTATATAGTTCTCGAACTCATAGGGTCCGCACGCTTAACGTTGGATGACGATTTGTATTATGAGTTATGTGTTTTAGTGATCGAAGATTGTTTGGAGTCCCGGATGATGTCACGGACATGACGAGGATTCTCGAAATGGTCGAGAGGTAAAGATTGATATATTGGAAGATGATATTCGGGCACCGGAATGGTTTTGAGTGGTTCGGGTATTTTTCTGGAGTACCGAGGGGTTACCGGAACCCCCCGAGGAAGTAATGGGCCTTCATGGGCCATAGGGGAGAAATAGAGGGGAGCCCGCAGGGTGGTGCGCCCCACCCCCAAGGGAGTCCGAATTGGACAAGGGGAGGGGGGCGTGACCCCCTTTCCTCTTTCCCTCTCCCTCTCCCTCTCCTTCCCTTTTCGCTCCTATGAGAAAGGAAAAGGAGCGGGGCCTGAATCCTACTAGGAGTGGAGTCCTAGTAGGGCTCCCCCTCTTGGCGCGCCCCCTTGGTGGACAGCCTCCTCCTCCCCTCCTTTATATACGGGGCAGGGGGCACCCCAAAGCTCATTAGTTGTTCTCTTAGCCGTGTGCGCCCCCCTCCACAGTTTACTCCTTTGGTCATAGTGTCGCAGTGCTTAGGCGAAGCCCTGCACGGATCACATCACCATCACCGTCGCCACGCCATCGTGCTGACGACACTCTACCTCGACCCTTTACTGGATCAAGAGTTTGTGGGACGTCATCGAGCTGAACGTGTGCTAAACTCGGAGGTGCCGTATGTTCGGTGCTAGATCGGTTGGATCGTGAAGACGTTTGACTACATCAACCGCGTTAACCTAACGCTTCCGCTTTCAGTCTACGAGGGTACATGGACACATTCTCCCCCTCTTGGTGTCGGATTGTGGGATCCGCAAACCCTTGAGAACTTCGAACTCTAGGGTGCGTGCGGAGATCTCAACCTATCCAGCATGCCTACTCGCGATCCTCCTAAGCCTAGCGCGTCGAGCTCAAAGGGACAAGAGACACAACAGATTTATCCTGGTTCGGGCCACCGAAGGGTGCAATACCCTACTCCAGCATTTTGGTGGATTGCCTCGAAGGGCTGAGGATGAGCTAGTACAGTGGATGAACAAGCCTCAGGAGGTGAGGTGTTCTTGAGATGGTGTGGTGTATGCTAGTTCTACTTGTTCTGATCCCCTCCCCTTCTATGGTGGTGGCTAGTCCTATTTATAGTGGCCTTGATCCTCTTCCCAAATATGAGCGGGAAGGGATCCCACAACGACCGGATTTGAAAGGGGACAAGTAGTACAGTCTATCCTGACAAAAGCACTCTTCCCCTGAGAAAAGCCTCTGGTCGTGACGCTGCGGTGGGCTCGTCGATGACCTCTGTCCTGCCGTCCTGGCGGTCTTGGTCTTCTTGCACCAGAATGAAAATGTTTGGTTGATTCCTTGGGACTCCGTGCTACGTCTTGATCTTGTGTTGGTTTTCCTCGAAGAGGAGAGGGTGATGCAGCAATAGTAGCGTAAGTATTTCCCTCAGTTTTTGAGAACCAAGGTATCAATCCAGTAGGAGGCTCCTCAAAAGTCCCACGCACCTACACAAACAAACAAAGAACTCGCAACCAACGCAATAAAGGGGTTGTCAATCCCTTTACGGTCACTTGCGAAAGTGAGATCTAATAAAGATAGTAAGATAAGACAAATATTTTTTTGGTATTTTATAATATAGATGCAAAAAGTAAAGATGCAAATAAAAGTAGATTGGAAGCAAATATGATAAGAGATAGACCCGGGGGCCATTGGTTTTACTAGTGGCTTCTCTCAAGATAGCATAAGTATTACGGTGGGTGAACAAATTACTGTCGAGCAATTGATAGAAAAGCGAATAATTATGAGATTATCTAGGCATGATCATGTATATAGGCATCACGTCCGTAACAAGTAGACCGACTCCTGCCTGCATCTACTACTATTACTCCACACATCGACCGCTATCCAGCATGCATCTAGAGTATTAAGTTCATAAGAACAGAGTAACGCATTAAGCAATATGACATGATGTAGAGGGATAAACTCAAGCAATATGATATAAACCCCATCTTGTTATCCTCGATGGCAACAATACAATACGTGCCTTGCAACCCTTTCTGTCACTGGGTAAGGACACCGCAAGATTGAACCCAATGCTAAGCACTTCTCCCATGGCAAGAAAGATCAATCTAGTAGGCCAAACCAAAATGATAAATCGAAGAGACTTGCAAAGATAACTCAATCTCACATAAAAGAATTCAGAGAAGATTCAAATATTATTCATAGATAAACTTGATCATAAACCCACAATTCATCGGATCTCGACAAACACACTGCAAAAAGAGTTTACATCGAATAGATCTCCACAAGAGAGGGGGAGAACATTGTATTGAGATCCAAAAAGAGAGAACAAGCCATCTAGCTAATAACTATGGACCCGTAGGTCTGTGGTAAACTACTCACAACTCATCGGAGGGGCAAGGATGTTGATGTAGAAGCCCTCCATGGTCGATTCCCCCTCTGGCAGAGTGCCGGCGAAGGCTCCAAGATGAGATCTCGCGGATACAGAAGGTTACGGTGGTGGAAATTGTGTTTCGTCTGCCCCTGGATGTTTTTGGGGTACGTAGGCTTATATAGGTGGAAGAAGTACGTCGGTGGCCGCCCGAGGGGCCCATGAGACAGGGGGCACGGCCTATACGGGGGGGGGGGGGCGCCCTCCTATCTCGTGGGAGCCTCGGCTGCTTCTTGACTTGCACTCCAAGTCCTCTAGATCACGTTCGTTCCAAAAATCACGCTCCCGAAGGTTTCATTCCATTTGGACTCCATTTGATATTCCTTTTCTTTGAAATACTGAAATAGGCAAAAAAAACAACAATATGGGCTGGGACTCCGGTTAGTAGGTTAGTCCCAAAAATGATATAAATGTTTAAAATAAAGCCCATAAACATCCAAAAGGGGTAGTATAATAGCATGGAACAATAAAAAATTATAGATACGTTGGAGACGTATCAAGCATCCCCAAGCTTAATTCCTGCTCGTCCTCGAGTAGCTAAATGATAAAAAAGAAATTTTTGATGTGGAATGCTACCTAGCATAATTCTCAATGTAATTTTCTTTATTGTGGCATGAATGTTCAGATCCAAATGCTTCAAAATAAGAGTTCATATTGATAAAAGAAATAGTAACACTTCAAGCATACTAATCAAATTAATCATGTCTTCTCAAAATAACATGGCAAAAGGAAGTTCATCCCTACAAAATCATATAGTTAGGCTATGCTTCATTTTCATCACACAAAAATGTTCCCAACTTCTATACCCCCGATGGCAAGCCAAGCAATTGTTTCATACTTAAATAATGTCAAACTTTTTCAACCTTCACACAATACATGAGCGTGAACCATGGATATAGCACTATGGGTGGAATAGAATATGATGATGGGAATTGTGCGGAGAAGACAAAAAAAGGAGAAAGTCTCACATTGACGAGGATAATCAACGGGCTATGGATATGCCCATCAATTGATGTCAACATGAGGAGTAGGGATTGCCATGCAACGGATGCACTAGAGCTATAACTGAATGCTCAACAAAAGAAAACTAGTGGGTGTGCATCCAACTTGCTTGCTCACGAAGACCTAGGGCATTTGAGGAAGCCCATCGTAGGAATATACAAGCCAAGTTGTATAATGAAAAATTCCCACTAGTATGAAAAAGACAACTTATGAGACCCACTATATGAAAAACATGGTGCTACTTTGGAGCACAAAAATATGAGACTCACTACATGAAGAACAAGGTGCTACTTTGAAGCACAAGTGTGGAAAAAGAGATAGTAACATTGCCCTTTTTATTTATTTTCTTTTTCTTTTTTTGGGCCTTTCTTTTTATCTTTTGGCCTTTCTTCTTTTGTTTTCTTTTTTTTCTTTGGGCAATGTTCTAATAATGATGATCATCACACTTCTATTGATTACAACATATGAATTACAACTCGAAACTAGAACAAGATATGACTCTATATGAATGCCTCCGGCGGTGTACCGGGATCGTGCAATGAATCAAGAGTGACATGTATGAAAAATAATGCATGGTGGCTTTGCCACAAATATGATGTCAACTACATGATCATGCAATGGCAATATGACAAACGTAAAGTATGTCATGATGATGATGAACGGAACGGTGGAAAGTTGCATGGCAATATATCTCGGAATGGCTATGGAAATGCCATACTAGGTAGGTAATGGTGGCTATTTTGAGGAAGATATAAGGAGGTTTATGTGTGATAGAGCGTATCGTATCACGGGGTTTGGATGCACAGGCGAAGTTTGCACCAACTCTCAAGGTGAGAAAGGGCAATGCACGGTACCGAAGAGGCTAGCAATGGCGGAAAGGTAAAAGTGCGTATAATCCATGGACTCAACATTAGTCAAAAGAACTCATATACTTATTGCAAAAATTTAGAAGTCATCAAAAATCAAGTACTACACGCATGCTCCTAGGGGGATAGATTGGTAGGAAAAGACCATCGCTCGTCCCAGACCGCCACTCATAAGGATGCACAAGCCAGGTACACTTCATGTTTCAAATTTGTTACAGAACTTTAACCATACGTGCATGCTACGGGACTTGCTAACTTCAACACAAGCATTCTTTAAATTCAAAATCACCCAACTAGCATGACTTTAATATCACTACCTCCATATCTCAAAACAATTATCAAGTATCAAATTGATCATAGCATCCAATTCACTTCCTATGATAGTTTTTATTATACCCAACTTGGATGCCTACCATTCTAGGACCAATTTTATAACCATAGCAAATACCATGCTGTTCTAAAAGACTCTCAAAAAGATATAAGTGAATCATGAGAGACTAGTAATTTCTTCAAAATTAAGTCACCACCGTGCTCTAAAAGATATAAGTGAAGCACTAGAGCAAAAACTATCAAGCTCAAAAGATATAAGTGAAGCACATAGAGTATTCTAGCAAATTCTAATCAAATAGGCTTCTCCCAAAAGGTGTGTACAGCAAGGATGATTGTGGTAAACTAAAAAGCAAAGACTAATATAGTACACAACGCTCCAAGCAAAACACATATCATGTGGCGAATAAAAATATAGCTCCAAGTAAAGTTACCAATGAACGAAGACGAAAGAGGGGATGCCTTCCCGGGGCATCCCCAAGCTTAGGCTTTTGGCTATCCTTGAATATCTTGGGGCGCCTTGGGCATCCCCAAGCTTAGGCTCTTGCCACCCTTTATTCCATAGTCCATAAAATCTTTACCCAAAACTTGAAAACTTCACAACACAAAACTCAACAGGAAATCTTATAAGCTCCATTAGTGAAAGAAAACAAAAACACCACATAAGATACTGTAATGAACTCATTTTTTATTTGTTTTGGTGTTAAACCTACTGTAATCCAACTTCTCTATGGTTTAAAAACTAATTTACTAGCCATAGATGCATCAAAATAAGCAAACAACACACGAAAAACAGAATCTGTCAAAAACAGAACAATCTGTAGCAATATGTAACTAACGCAAACTTCTGGAACTTTAAAACTCCTACCAAAATAGGAAGTCCTGGAAAGTTTGTTTATTTATCAGAATAAAAAATAATCAACACAAAATCACGTTCCTGTGATTTAACAAAATTATATTCGTGCGCGCAAATTTTCTGTTTTTCAGCAGAATCAAATCAACTATCATCATAGGTTATCCTATAGGTTCTACTTGGCACAAACACTAATTAAAAGATAAAAACACATCTAAACAGAAGGTAGATGCAAGATTTATTACTAAACAGGAGCAAAAAAAAAAACATAAAGAAAATTGGGTTGCCTCACAACTAGCGCTATCGTTTAACGCTCCTAGCTAGGCATAAAAGCGAAGATAGATCTAATGAGTGTCATCTTGTATTTTCAGTTTTTTAGCGGAGTCATGCTCGAATCTGGGAGGTTCTTTCCGCTTCCCTTCATACTCAGAAATTTTTAGATCTAAAGAATCCAACTGCTTATTGCAAAGAGTAATCAACATATTCATGCGGTGAAGATTTCCGCTAATACTTTTAAGAGGCTCAAGAGACTTTTGTAATATTTTGTTACTTTGCAAATCTTTCCAAACACTTGGGTTTCTTCTTGGGTAGGATGTGATCCTCCCTTTTGAGGTAGTGTTCCCACTATTCCCTCTATAATTTCATGCGCAATACTGGGATCAATTTCAATGAAATTTCCCTTGGCAATGCAATCCAAGAGTTGTCTATGCGTCATATTTAACCCAACATAAAAATTACGAAGAAGAATTCTAAAGTTCACCTCTAGGGTTCACTTGCGATAAGATTCTATCATCCTATACCAAGCATCTTTTAAGTTTTCTCCTTGCCTTTGCTTTAAGTGAAGAACTTCAAACTCGGGAGACATAGGAGCGGATAAGGAACTAGACATAATGACAAGCAAACAAAAGGCAAGCGAAAAAGAGAGAGGAGATTGGGAAAGAGAGGGCGAATAAAACGGCAAGGGTGAAGTGGGGGAGAGTAAAACGAGAGGCAAATGGCAAATAATGTAAATGCGAGGGATATGGGTTTGTTATGGGTACTTGGTATGTCTTGACTTGAGCGAAGACCTCCCCGGCAATGGTGCCAGAAATCCTTCTTGCTACGTCTTGAGCTTGCGTTGGTTTTCCTCGAAGAGGAGAGGGTGATGCAGCAATAGTAGTGTAAGTATTTCCCTCGGTTTTTGAGAACCAAGTTATCAATCCAGTAGGAGGCTCCTCAAAAGTCCCACACACCTACACAAACAAACAAAGAACTCGCAACCAACGCAATAAAGGGGTTGTCAATCCCTTCACGGCCACTTGCGAAAGTGAGATCTAATAAAGATAGTAAGATAAGACAAATATTTTTTTGGTATTTTATAATATAGATGCAAAAAGTAAAGATGCAAATAAAAGTAGATTGGAAGAAAATATGATAAGAGATAGACCCGGGGGCCATAGGTTTCACTAGTGGCTTCTCTCAAGATAGCATAAGTATTACGATGGGTGAACAAATTACTGTCGAGCAATTGATAGAAAAGCGAATAATTATGAGATTATCTACGCATGATCATGTATATAGGCATCACGTCCGTAACAAGTAGACCGACTCCTGCCTGCATCTACTACTATTACTCCACACATCGACCGCTATCCAGCATGCATCTAGAGTATTAAGTTCATAAGAACAGAGTAACGCATTAAGCAAGATGACATGATGCAGAGGGATAAACTCAAGCAATATGATATAAACCCCATCTTGTTATCCTCGATGGCAACAATACAATATGTGCCTTGCAACCCTTTCTGTCACTGGGTAACGACACCGCAAGATTGAACCCAAAGCTAAGCACTTCTCCCATGGCAAGAAAGATCAATCTAGTAGGCCAAACCAAACTGATTGTCGGTGTACTAGAGTAGGGGTACCCTAGTATCCCGAACTTGTGCACGGGCAGTTGCAGCACCCCGCGGCAAGGCTCGCCGGGTCGCCGCCAAGATCATCTCTGACCCCTTAAAGAGACAAGACCCCGGCAAGAGGAGCTTGCCGGGAAGCCATTCAAGAACAAAGTATTCAACCCGAGAAGACAAGGCCCCGGCAAGAGGAGCTTGCCGGGAAGGCCAGCCAAGGCATTTCAAGAACGCTTGCCGTGGCACACCACGCGTCCTGGCAAGGCACGGTGAGCGACAAGCTCCCGGGCCCGACAAGACGACGACTGCGGCAAGGCACTTGCCGCAGCAAGCGGTCGCTCCGCGCCTAGGCTCCAGCACATCCACCAACATGTTGCCCTGGGACCCTCCCAGGCATGCGTGGCGGGAGGCTGTGCAGCCAGCGGTGCGCGGTGGCAAGCGGCGCTAACAAGAAGGCCATCGTGGCGATCGGTGGCGCCCCTGACGGTCTCTTCTCGCACTATTTAGACGACATAGACGGGCATTTAATGCCCTTGTCCCCTGCCGTCAGGGTTAGGTATGATACACTGTATCTACAGTAGAGGTAGTTGTACCTACCGCACTCTTTTTCCATTTTTACCCCTCTAGTCTGCGTTGCCACCTGTCGGTGACCCCTTGAGCGTATAAAAGGAGGCCCATGCGCAACGTAGAGGGGGTTCAGCTCATTCAAAACACCAAGAACACTCTCAGGCTCGGTCTGGTAGCGTTCATCGCTCCCGAGAAAGAACTTAATACAATCCAACAAGCAGCAGTAGGAGTGTTATCTCTCCGGAGAGCTCCGAAGCTGGGTAAACTGCTCGTGTGCATTGCCTCGATCCGCTCTTCGTGCGACCTCCGCCCCCTCCGAACCGAAAGGGGCTCGGTCCGCCGGTCCCCATAGGTGCTCGTGGATCAGTTTCCCCGACATCTTTGGCGCGCCAGGTAGGGGGCGTCGAGATTGTGTGAAACCGATCCAGCGTGCACACGGGCTAGATCTTCATTGTCTTCATCGACATGCCACCGAAGAAGAAGGCTTCGGAGGCAGCTGTTCCGTCCGCGTCGATTCCACCGCCACCGGAGCAAGCGGACGGTGGGGTGGACGCCGGCGGAAGAACGGGCGCCGACGAGGGTGCTCACAGTGCGGCCAATTCCAAGGACAAGGCAGCACAGACCTCGGCGTCTGTACGCGCACCGCGCCCGTCTCAGGAGGCGCGGGACCAGCAGCGTCATGGCGTTCACAGCGCCATACGTCCGCTGGGCCAAGATCAAGCTGGTAGGTCACGCGGAGTTCAAGACCAGCATGCACGCCAGCATGCTGGCCCCAGCGAAGTGCGGTCGCCTGGGCGGGATACTACTCCTTCTACCATAGTTAGAAGTCCGAGCATATCTTGCTCCTCGCACCGTTCACCGCTGCCGCCCACCACTCCGGCAGAAGCCTGGGCGCGAGCCTAGCTACTTCTAGATTACCCTCCGACGGCGGACAAGACCGACGAATGGAGGGCCACTATCCAGAGCCTCATCGGCTTCGCCAACAGCGACACTGCACAGCAACCAAGCACTTCGCTGCCGCGGCAAGACTGCCGGACGCGAGCCGATGGCGACAAGACCGACGGAGGTGCAACTTCCATGCACTCTCCACCACGAAGGCCAAGATCGCCGACTCGCCGGGTCCACCTCGACAGCGACTCCACCGCATCATCGGACCCGCGAGCTCGTCGCGATCAGCGCCAAGTTCTGCACGAACGACAGCAAGAGGACGCTCGTACCCGCATCGAGCGCCAAAGAGAAGTGTGGCGTCAATCCGACCAGCGCGCTGGGCCCACTGTCGACATGCATGCGCCAGGGGAACCAGGCGACTTGCCGTACGCGGTAGGTTTCTGTGCATTCACGCATGAGCTGCGGCAAGTCTAGTGGCCCAACAAGAAAAATTTCAAGCCAGATGTACCGGAGAAGTACGACGGCAAGTCGCACCCGTCGGAGTTCCTCAGCATCTACACCATCGCGGTGCAAGCTGCCGGGGGACGAGATGACTAGATCCTCGCCAACTACTTCCCGCTGGTGCTCAAGCCTAACGTCAGATCCTGGCTCATGCACTTGCCGGACAACTCCATTTCTTCTTGGGCAGATCTGTGCCATTAGTTTGTCGGCGCCTTTACCGGCAGCCACAAGCCTCATGGCCAAGAAAGTGATCTTCATCTGCTTGCCCAGAAGGAAGGAGAGCCTCTACACAAGTACATTCAAAGATTCAGCCGTGTACAGCACAACATCCCAGACGTCCACCCTGCCGCGGTCATCAGCGCGTTTCATCAGAACATGCGAAACCGCAGGATGAGGGAGGAGATGGCGATGTGCAAGATCAGGGACGTCAGCGAGCTTTATGCCTTGGCCGACAAGTGTGCACGTGCTGAAGAGGGGAGAAGGCTCCCCGGAGAGAACACAGGAGCAACAGGGTCCGACAGTGAGGATGCTGCCCCGGCAAGGAAGGGCCGGCGGCGGAACAACAGAAGGAAGAAGGGCAAAGAGGTGCTAGCTGTTGAGCAGTCCGGCAACGGAGGTGGCGCCAAGAAAGCTAAAGCTGGTGACTCCGGCAAGGAGAGCCAGGCCGTGGCGGCCGCCGACAAGCAGGACAGCTCCGGCAAGCAGTACTGCAAGATCCACCGCACCAAGGGCCACGACCTCCAGAGCTGTAAGAAGGTTGAGCAGCTTGTTGAGCAGCAGAAGGCTGAATATGAGCGACGCGACAAGGGGAAAGCCCAGGAAGGTGCTGGGGGAGCCTGCAAGAAATGACCCGTCCGGGGAGGACACCGCGGCAAGGCCAAGCAGCGGCAAGGAGATAGGCCTCCCCGTGGCCGCGACAAGGATGAAGACGACGACGAGGACAAAGATATGGATGATGACGAGGCCGATGAGCAGGAATTTCAGAAAGCCACAGAGGTCCTGTGCGTTGACGGTGGTGCTTCCCTGCATGCTTCACACCGCCAAGTCAAGCAGTGGATGCGGGAAGTTAATGCAGTGGAACCATCCATGGAGTCACGCAAGCCTCTAAAATGGTCCAGCACGCCTATCATCTTTGATATTGAGGATCACCCTGATCGCATAACTGCGGTCGGGTGCTTGCCGATGTTGGTTTCACCAACCATCCGCAACCTCAAAGTCACGAAGATGCTAGTTGACGGCGGGGCCGGCTTGAACCTGATATCCTCCGCGGTCCTCCAGAAACTCCAGATCCCTGACAGCGAGCTCGAAGAGACCGGCACATTCCAAGGAATAAACCCGGGAAGGAGCAAGCCGAAGGGAAAGATCACGTTGCCGGTCACATTTGGCAGCGAGTTGAACTTCAGAACTGAGAGGGTCACTTTTGACGTGGCTGATATTCCATTGCCCTACAATGGGATCCTCGGCCGTCCTGCGCTCGCCAAGTTCATGGCAGCCTCTCATTATGCCTACAACGTGCTCAAGATGCCAGGCCCGATAAGTGTCATCTCTGTCCCTGGCGACAAGAAGGATGCCCTTATCTGTGCCGACAAGATTTACCGGGAAGCAGCAGCCGTTGCTGATCGCAAGCCACTTGCCGCTGAAGCTCCCGGGGGGGAAGAAGAAGACCAAGTCCGGCAAGAGCTCTGATGCCCACTCCGGCAAGCGCACCTCTTCGGAGTGCTGCGCTACCGTCGAGGACGCACCATCGAGCTCCACCGGCAAGTGTAAGAAGACGATGGCAGCTCCACCAGAGACCAAGAAGGTGTCCGCCAAGGAGGATGGCACTGGTGGTACCTTCACCATCAGTGCCACTCTCGATCCTAAATAGGAAAGCGCGCTCGTTGCTTTCCTGCGGGCGAATGTCGACGTGTTTGCATGGCAACCGTCTAATATCCCCGGTGTTCCCAGGAAAGCGATTGAGCACCACCTAGCCGTTTATCCTCATGCGCGGCCCGTCAAGCAGAAAGTCAGGAAGCAAGCAGTGGAGCGCCAAGAGTTCATTGCGGAAGAAATCAAGAAGCTGGAAGCAGCAGGCCTTGTCAGAGGAGTGCTCCATCCTACGTGGTTGGCCAATCCTGTAGTCGTGCGCAAGGCTAACGGAAAATGGAGGCTTTGTATAGACTTCACTGATGTCAATAAAGCTTGTCCTAAAGATCCATTTCCCTTGCCGCGCATTGACCAGATTGTTGACTCCACGGCCGGATGTGATTTGCTTTCATTTCTTGATGCATACTCAGGATACAATCAGATCTTCATGGCAGAAGAGGATGAGGAGAAAACCGCGTTCATCACCCCTTGTGGCACATACTGTTTCGTACGGATGCCCTTTGGGTTGAAGAATGCTGGTTCAACGTTTGCAAGGGTGGTCCATGTCGCTTTTGAGCCCCAGATACACAGAAATGTGGAAGCTTACATGGATGATATAGTGGTCAAGAGCAAAGACAAGGCTACCCTGATCCAAGATTTAGATGAAACCTTTGCAAATCTGCGCAAGATCAACCTCAAGCTCAACCCCGAGAAGTGCGTGTTTGGAGTCCCTTCCGGCAAGCTTCTCGGGTTCTTCGTGTCTCAGCGGGGAATTGAAGCCAACCCCAACAAGATCAAGGCCATCGAGCAGATTGAAGCACCAAAGCGCGTCAAGGATGTGCGAAGGCTTGCCGGTTGCGTGGCTGCTCTCAGCAGGTTTATCTCTAAGTCTGCTGAGCGCGCCCTGCCGTTTTTCAAAATATTGAAGAAGGCAGGTCCAATGAAATGGACTCCGGAAGCGGAGGCTGCGCTGCAGGATTTGAAGAGGTACCTGTCCTCCACTCCAATACTTGTCGCACCTAAGCCACAAGAGAAGTTGCTGCTATACGTAGCAGCAACCAATCAAGTGGTTAGTGTTGCGTTAGTAGCGGAGAGGGAGGCGGATGATGAGCCAGCAACTGCGGCAAGTACATCCAGCGACAAGCAGGGGGCTTCGCCGACAAGCTCTGGTCCCGACGAAGATGAATCTGTGCAAGTGCGCGAAGAGGTGCAGAAGAAAATGGTGCAGCGTCCAGTTTACTTTGTCAGCTCCCTTCTGCAGGGGGCTAGGTCAAGGTACTCTGGTGTGCAGAAGTTACTTTTCGGCCTTCTCATGGCCTCGAGAAAGCTGCGCCATTACTTCCAGGCACATGAGATCACAGTTGTCACTCGCTTTCCGCTGAAGAGGATACTGCAGAATCCAGAAGCAACAGGCAGGATTGTCGAGTGGGCACTGGAACTGTCAAGCTTTGGCCTCAAGTTTGAGAGCACTTCAACGATCCAAAGCAGAGCATTGGCAGAGTTCATAGCAGAATGGACGCCAACACCAGACGAAGAAATTCCAGAAATGAGCATCCCCGTCAAGGAGACAAGCAAAGAGTGGCTGATGTACTTTGATGGTGCCTTCTCGCTGCAAGGCGCCGGTGCTGGCGTGCTGCTTATCGCACCCACCGGAGAGCACCTCAAGTACGTAGTCCAGATGCACTTTCCCAAGGAGCAAGCAACAAACAATACTGCAGAGTATGAGGGTTTGCTTGCCGGCCTCAGAATCGCAGCAGACCTTGGGATCAAGAAACTCATTGTCAGGGGTGACTCGCAGCTTGTCGTCCGCCAAGTAAACAAGAACTACCAGAGTCCGTTGATGGAAGCATATGTTGATGAAGTGAGGAAGCTAGAAGAGCACTTTGACGGCCTACAAATGGAGCATGTTCCAAGAGCTCAGAATGACATAGCTGATGGCATGTCGAAGTGCGCCGCACTAAAGTTGCCTGTGGAACCAGGGATCTTTGTGCTCAAGGTGACTCAACCATCCGTGACACCGTCAACTGGATAGAGCAAGAAGAGGAAGTTGGTTTCTGGTGACTACTTTCCGGCAGAGCTACCCGAAGCCGCCGCCAAGAAGGTCCCCAAGATCAACACCAAGAGTGCTGAGGAGCAGCCTGCTCCGACAAGCCTTACGGTTTGTTTCATTGAAGCAGACGCTCCCGACAAGTTTTGCTCCGGCAAGCTTGCCGGGGAGCATCACGCTCCGGCTGAACCACAGGTTCTTGCCGTGGAAGCGGATGTTCCCGCAGCAACAGATATGCCTTTAGTCCTTGTTGTCGAGCCGCAAGCTCCAGCATGGGCACATCATATTGTCCATTTCCTTCAGATAGGAGAGCTTCCCGAAGAGCAAGAAGAAGCGGAAAGAGTAGCCCAGCAGTCAAGTATGTACAAGTTTGTCGATAGCACACTATACAGAATAAGACTCAACGGTGTGAAATTGAAGTGCATTTGTCGGGAAGATGGACAACAGCTGTTGGCAGAGATACATGGAGGCATATGTGGTCACCACATTGGCGCAAGAGCACTTGCCGGCAAAGCGTTCCGGCAAGGTTTCTTCTGGCCGACAGCCCTCCAGGATGCAACTGCACAAGTAACCAAGTGTGAAGCGTGCCAGTTCCATTCCAAACAGATACACCAGCCAGCTCAAGCTCTCCAGACAATCCCTTTATCCTGGCCATTTTTGGTCTAGGGGCTCGACGTCCTCGGCCCTTTCCCCCGAGCCGTCGGGGGCTTTGAGTTCTTGTATGTCGCCATCGACAAGTTATCAAAGTGGCCGGAAGTGGAACCAGTGAGGAAGGTGACAGCACAGTCAGCAGTCAAGTTCTTCAGGTCGATTGTTTGCCGTTTCGGGATCCCTAACAGGATCATCACCGACAACGGCACGCAATTTACAAGCCGCACCTTCATGCAGTATGTCCAAGATCTTGGCGCCAAGGTCTGCTTCGCTTCCGTTGCTCATCCGAGAAGCAACGGTCAAGCGGAGAGGGAAAATGCTGAAGTGTTGCGAGGCCTCAAGACCAGAACTTTCGACAGGCTGCACAAGTGCAGAAGAAACTGGATTGAGGAGCTGCCGGTGGTTCTTTGGTCGATCAGGACGACGCCAAATCGAGCCACTGGCCAGACACCTTTCGCTCTAGTCTATGGAGCAGAGGCAGTTCTCCCTGCGGAACTCGTATACGGGTCACCTCGAGTGCTCGCTTATGATGAGCTCGAGCAAGAGCAGCTGCGACAAGATGACGCGCTACTCCTTGAGGAAGACCGTCTTCAGGCTGCTGTGCGAGCCGCTCGCTACCAGCAAGCTTTGCGTCGCTACCATAGCCGCAAAGTCAAAGCCAGAAGTTTCGAGGAAGGCGACCTTGTTCTTCGGCGCGTTCAGTCCGCCAAGAATTCCAACAAGTTGACGCTGAAGTGGGAAGGCCCTTACCAGGTGAAACGAGTCACTAGGCCTGACGCTGTCCGCCTTGAGACCGAAGATGGCATTCCTGTGAGCAACTCCTAGAACATTGAGCATCTTCGTAAGTTTTACCCGTAGGGCGCGGTTGTCGGAACCCGTTCCGGCAACCACCTTTTGTACAAGTCTTGCCGTTGTTGCATGTAATCCTTTGTACAAAGCCGGGCGCAGACCCCGTGCATAAATAAAGCTCATGTGCTTCGCACATCTTGTCAATTTCATGCATTTTTTTCCGCATGTGTTATCTGACCTCTTGTGCAACACCTGCCTCCGATAAGCAATGACGAGCCATAAGACACCATATCATTATTTTCTTCTATCTCTTTCTCAAAGAAAGGAAGGTTCCCTCGCCCACAACGTTTGCCGGGGGGGAAGGAGAAGATAATGGTGTGGACCGGTCCATTCAAGAGAGTTTCGCCTTGCCGGGAAGCAAGCAACAGAAAAGCTAAGTTTCCAAAGTTTGAGCAATCGGTTTTTTAAATTTTAAGTTATTTTCCTTGAACGACCGTGCTTTGTATGGAAAACCTGTGCGCGAAGGAACCAACTCGCAGCTATTTGCGCCCTTACTTTGTTTCGAGTCCGCTCAACAACTTAAGTGAGCTGCGACTAGTTGCGGCAAGGTTACTTGTCGATAGTGGCACCGCCAGCAGGCTGCTGAAGTTCCGCACTCAGCGCTCGCGGCAAGCGTGCCTCCGCCGACAAGTTTTCCTAAAAAGCGTAGGGCGGGAACATACAAAGCCAAGAGTCGAGTAAAGGAAGTAACATAGCAATTATTACCTAAGATAGAGTTATATTACAAAAGTAACTTGTCACGCCTCTAATAGAGTGTTCCCATGACATGACTGGCAGCGGCAAGAAGAGAAGAAAACGAACGACCTAATCTACGCGGCCGCCATCAACCCTCTTGACCTCATTCACCTTGTCTACAATGGGTGCGACAAGGGCTTTGAGCGCGTCAAGATCAGCATCCGCCGGCAGCTTCTTGAGGACGTTGGCGAAGTTGAGGCCTGGGTTGCGGAAGGCCACCTTCACCAACACCTTCCCCAAGACTCGGGCGCAGATCGTGCGCGACTCATCGGCCAGCTGCTTCGGGATTCTCTCTCGGAGCTGCTGAAGGGCTGTCGCCACGCCTTTGAAGAATATGGTGAGCTTGGCGCTGGGGGGGAGATTCTCATCGGAGGAGTACCCAAAGTCCTCCACCCCCAGCTGCGCCAGCTCCCCGTCAATGAAAGCAGCAATGTTAACGAGGCCCTCCATCCAGAGCTCCACAGTATCCCTGAAGGTGTTCTGGGTCTCGGCGGCCCTCGTCAGCAACGCTTCGTTGCCCTTGATCTCCTCCTTCAAGTCCGCCTCCCGCTTCTTGGCGCCGTCCAGCGTCTCCGTCAAGGTGGCCAGCTTGAGCTTCAGATCGGCGTTGGAATCCTTGGCGGCGCTCAGCTCTTTGCCCTTCTCGGTGAGTTGGCCCTGCAGCTCACCGTGGGCAAGGGCGTCCTTCTCGCGCTCCAGCTTGAGCGCGGCAAGATCTTCGCCGCCCGCCTTCAGATCAGCCTCCAGCTGCGCCACCCTTGCCTCCAATTCCTTCTTGGCGGTCTCGGCAGCCGCAACTGCATCCTTTGCTTCTTGGAGCGCCCCGCTAAGTGCCTGCTCACGCGCGGCAAGTTCCTCCTCGTGGCTGTCGAGGTTCACTTTCCGTTGAGCCAGCTCGCCTTCTTGCGCGTGCAGCTTCTCGCCGGCGAGCCGCTGCTGCTCTTCAGCTTCGGCCTTCTCGAGGAGGAAGGCCTTCCGCTCCTCAGCAAGTTCCTCCCGCTCCTCCGCCAAGGCCCGGAGAGCTTCCTGGCGAAGACCCCGGAGCTCCTCCGCGCGCTTCTCTATATCCACGCTCGCCTTCGTGACGAGCGCTTCCCGGGACTCCAGCTTGGCTTGGCGGGCGCGGTAGAGCGCCTGCAGCCTCCATAGCAGCCGCTCCTCCTCAGGCTCGTCATTGCTTCTCCCCGGCACGTCGACGATCGACAACCCGGCGGAGGCGAGCACCTCCCCATACAGAGCTTCTCCTTCCACCGGCGCCTTGGAGCTTGACGCCCAGGGTAGCTTGATGAAGATGCCCTCGCCGTCCTTCAGATAGGCGTCGAGCTGGGACTCCTCGGAGCCTGGCGCTGCGGCTGCGGCAGAGGGATCGGCGGTCGGTGCAGCGCCAGGCGCTCCTGCGGCCTCAGGGCCGTCAGTGCGATCACCGGATCCCTTGCCAGCTTCCTCGGCGGCAGCCTTGGCGGCCTCTTCACCGGCGGGCACATCAGCGCCGGCTCCTTCTTCGGTGGCCGCGACATCATCAGCATCACCGCGCGTGTTCTCCTCGCCGTCCGCCTCGGTCTCCATCAGCTCCGTGGAGGGTGGATCTGACGACCGGAGAAGGAGAATAAATCAAACAAGCATTCAGGAAAGAGAGAGAAAGAGCAGAAGAACACGAGGAAGATTTCAAGCAAGGGATTACCTGCACTGGGATCCATGACCATGGGCTCCACCACCGGAGGCTCGCTGGTGCTGCCCCTTGCCGGAGACTCCTCTCTTGCCGGAGATTGTTCCCTTGCCGGGGAACGCTCCCTTACCGGGGAATCACCCCTTTGTGGTGTGGTGGAAGCGGAAGGCACGTCGGAGGCAGTTTCCGAGCCCTCCGGATGAAGCTGTTCTGCTCCTGCACAAGCAAACCAACAGTTAGAAGTCAGCAAAGGAAAAAGCACCCATGCGCGCCCAAAATAAGAAAGCAAACCATGTACTTACGCCGGGGGCTGCTTCGCGGAGTTGTTGCCGGGTCCGGCAGGGTGATCTCGGGTGCCCCTCCTGTTGATTCGACGGGCTCGTCCTCGATGATAACCACCGGCACCTTGGCCCTCTTCGCCGATCTTTGAGCCAACATCCTGAAAGGAGCAAGTTCAAATTGAAGCAAGTTAGATACAAGATAAAGCTAGAAGATTGAAGAACTACAAGTGCAGCAGAATAATCTTACTCTTCTTCCTCCTCGTCGGAGCTGAGCACGGAGAGGTTGAAGTCCGGCCCACCTGCGGCGCGACGAGGCGGAGGAGAAGGATCCCTTGTCCGCTTGGCGAGCGCGGTGGCGGTGGCGCAGGAAGATCCAGCTCCAGTTGCCGCAGCGGTACGGGGCGCTCCCGCGGCAACATCACTTGTCATGGTGGAGCATGTCGCGCGGCGCGTCCCCGCCCCTGCGAAGGCGCCTTCTTGGTTGAACTGGGGGCTGCGTTGTGAGAACCGCCTGCGGCAAGTAGCCTGGAGATGGCGGGCCGCTCGCACCCTCGGCGGGCTCACCCTCGACGGGCTCGCTCGACTCGACCTCCGGCGCGGCAAGCTCTTCTTCGCCGTCGATCCACTCTCTCGGCAAGGCTTGCCGCCGCCTCCGCCTCCGCCTCCTCCACAGTGAAGCCAAACTCACCCGGGCCAGCGGCTGCCGCCGCCTCTTCCGCCCTGGTGAAGATGCGTCGCATCTCCTCCTCGGTGGTGTCGCGGGTGAGGCTCCTCTTCTCGTCGGCGCGGACCTCCACCTCCACCAGCCCGTCGAAGTATTGCTGCACCACCTCGTCGGCTGGCTCTTGCCACGTCGGGACCAGACCGTGCGAGTCACACTGCGGCATCATCGCGCGGATGCGGTCGAGGGAAGAATTGTTGCACAGCGGGACGACCCCCGCCGGCAACCTGAACCACTCTGGATGCTGAGGGTCATGCTTGAATAGCTCCTTGAGCATCGCATCCAGCTCCAACACGGTGAAGTTGAAGTTGAGGCCCGGGCGCAGTCGCATGATATCTGCCGGGCCACCAAACTCCCAAGCGGGTCTCTTCCTCTCTTGTAGGGGGGCGATGCAGCGGCGGAGAAAATCTGCGCCTGCGGCACCCATAGTCAACCCGGCAACCCTGAGACGCAAGATTCTGGTGGTGGCAATCTTCAGCCTAGCGTCCTCCAGGGCCAGGCTGCTCCAGTCATTGCCCTGAACCACTGGAACTCGGCGCAAGGCGGTGAATGGCTGCGGGTCCTCCTCCATGATCCAACACCACTCAGCTCTCCACTCATCCCACTTGTTGCGTAGCTCCCCCTCCAGATACGCCTCCTTCTTGCCGGCCCTCGAGATCCAGGCGATCCCCCCGGAAAGCGGCTCTCCTCTCTCGACCCGAGGCATGAAGTAGTGGCGGAAAAGAGCGACATTTGGGTGGACTCCGACAAAGTTTTCGCACAAACGTGCAAAAACGGACATGGTCAAGACGGCGTTGGGGGTGAAATCAAGGAGATGAAACCCGTAGGTGTTCATGATGTCGCAGAAGAATTCCGAGAAGGGCGGGCAGAGACCGCAGTAGAAGAATAGCGGGAAGAAAGGGTACCCGTATGGAGCTCGTGTCGAAGCGGCGGCGGAGAGTACCTTCGTGCGCGGAAGAGATAGAACCACTGCCTCAGCCCCTCCGCGTCGAGCTCGGCGGGAAAAGTGGCCCGCTCCTTGCGCAGCGCCTCGAGCCGCAGCGCCTCGGCCGACTTCGCGACCTTCCCGGTCTTCGGTGCCATGGTGAAGGTGGTGGAAGGGGTCGATGGCGTTGGTGGCGACGGCGGAGATTGGGGGCGGAGCGCTGCTTTCTCAGAAGACAGGGGAACGGCGGAGATTTTGGAGTAGTAAAACAGACAAGGTGAGCAACTGCCTCTGTTCCCTCTGCTTATAAAGAGGGAGGGGGCAAACGTTACGCATTTTCCGAATAAAGAATCCCCCACGATCTCTCCCACGACGCTGCAATCAACGCGTGCTGTTCGGGGAGGGCGCGGTGGATGCGGAGTAGCAAATGGCACGACCAGGCCGCGTGTGCCCGTGCCCTGTTTTGGGCCTGGCCCAACAGCGCTCGGCACCGTGTGTGGCCCAGGCCCGGGGGCTCCTGTCAGTGTACTAGAGTAGGGGTACCCTAGTATCCCGAACTTGTGCACGGGCAGTTGCAGCACCCCGCGGCAAGGCTCGCCGGGTCTCCGCCAAGATCATCTCTGACCCCTTAAAGAGACAAGACCCCGGCAAGAGGAGCTTGCCGGGAAGCCATTCAAGAACAAAGTATTCAACCCGAGAAGACAAGGCCCCGGCAAGAGGAGCTTGCCGGGAAGGCCAACCAAGGCATTTCAAGAACGCTTGCCGCGACGCACCACGCGTCCTGGCAAGGCACGGTGAGCGACAAGCTCCCGGGCCCGACAAGACGACGACTGCGGCAAGGCACTTGCCGCAGCAAGCGGTCGCTCCGCGCCCAGGCTCCAGCACATCCACCAACGTGTCGCCCTGGGACCCTCCCAGGCACGCGTGGCGGGAGGCTGTGCAGCCAGCGGTGCGCGGTGGCAAGCGGCGCTGACAAGAAGGCCATCATGGCGATCGGTGGCGCCCCTGACGGTCTCTTCTCGCACTGTTTAGACGACACAGACGGGCATTTAATGCCCTTGTCCCCTGCTGTCAGGGTTAGGTATGATACACTGTATCTACAGTAGAGGTAGTTGTACCTACTGCACTCTTTTTCCATTTTTACCCCTCTAGTCTGCGTTGCCACCTGTCGGTGACCCCTTGAGCGTATAAAAGGAGGCCCATGCGCAACGTAGAGGGGGTTTGGCTCATTCGAAACACCAAGAACACTCTCAGGCTCGGTCTGGTAGCATTCATCGCTCCCGAGCAAGAACTTAATACAATCCAACAAGCAGCAGTAGGAGTGTTATCTCTCCGGAGAGCTCCGAAGCTGGGTAAACTGCTCGTGTGCATTGCCTCGATCCACTCTTCGTGCGACCTCCGCCCCCCTCCGAACCGAAAGGGGCTCGGTCCGCCGGTCCCCATAGGTGCTCGTGGATCAGTTTCCCCGACATTGCGAACGTTACACATTTTCCGAATAAAGAATCCCCCACGATCTCTCCCACGATGCCGCAATCAACGCGTGCCCGTTCGGGGAGGGCACGGTGGATGCGGAGTAGCAAACGGCACGACCAGGCCGCGTGTGCCCGTGCCCTATTTTGGGCCTGGCCCAACAGCGCTCGGCACCGTGTGTGGCCCAGGCCCGGGGGCTCCTGTCGGCGTACTAGAGTAGGGGTACCCTAGTATCCCGAACTTGTGCACGGGCAGTTGCAGCACCCTGCGGCACGGCTCGTCGGGTCGCCGCCAAGATCATCTCTGACCCCTTAAAGAGACAAGACCCCAGCAAGGGGAGCTTGCCGGGAAGCCATTCAAGAACAAAGTATTCAACCCGAGAAGACAAGGCCCCGGCAAGAGGAGCTTGCCGGGAAGGCCAACCAAGGCATTTCAAGAACGCTTGCCGCGACGCACCACGCGTCCCGGCAAGGCACGGTGAGCGACAAGCTCCCGGGCCCAACAAGATGACGACTACGGCAAGGCACTTGTCGCAGCAAGCGGTCGCTCCGCGCCCAGGCTCCAGCACATCCACCAACGTGTCGCCCTGGGACCCTCCCAGGCACGTGTGGCGGGAGGCTGTGCAGCCAGCGGTGCGCGGTGGCAAGCGGCGCTGACAAGAAGGCCATCGTGGCGATCGGTGGCGCCCCTGACGGTCTCTTCTCGCACTGTTTAGAAGACACAGACGGGCATTTAATGCCCTTGTCCCCTGCCGTCAGGGTTAGGTATGATACACTGTATCTACAGTAGAGGTAGCTATACCTACCGCACTCTTTTTCCATTTTTACCCCTCTAGTCTGCATTGCCACCTGTCGGTGACCCCTTGAGCGTATAAAAGGAGGCCCATGTGCAACGTAGAGGGGGTTCGGCTCATTCGAAACACCAAGAACACTCTCAGGCTCGGTCTGGTAGCGTTCATCGCTCCCGAGCAAGAACTTAATACAATCCAACAAGCAGCAGTAGGAGTGTTATCTCTCCGGAGAGCTCCGAAGCTGGGTAAATTGCTCGTGTGCATTGCCTCGATCTGCTCTTTGTGCGACCTCCGCCCCCCTCCGAACCGAAAGGGGCTCGGTCCGCCGGTCCCCATAGGTGCTCGTGGATCAGTTTCCCCGACACTGATAAATCGAAGAGACTTGCAAAGATAACTCAATCACACATAAAAGAATTTAGAGAAGACTCAAATATTATTCATAGATAAACTTGATCATAAACCCACAATTCATCAGATCTCGACAAACACACCGCAAAAAGAGTTTACATTGAATAGATCTCCACAAGAGAGGGGGAGAACATTGTATTGAGATCCAAAAAGAGAGAAGAAGCCATCTAGATAATAACTATGGACCCGTAGGTCTATGGTAAACTACTCACAACTCATCGGAGGGGCAAGGATGTTGATGTAGAAGCCCTCCATGGTCGATTCCCCCTCCGGCAGAGTGTCGGTGAAGGCTCCAAGATGAGATCTCGCGGATACAGAAGGTTACGGTGGTGGAAATTGTGTTTTGTTTGCCCCCTGGATGTTTTCGGGGTACGTAGGCTTATATAGGAGGAACGTCGGTGGCCGCCCGAGGGGCCCACGAGACAGGGGACGTGCCCTATAGGGGAGGGGGGCGCCCTCCTATCTCGTGGGAGCCTCGGCTGCTTCTTGACTTGCACTCCAAGTCCTCTGGATCACGTTCGTTCCAAAAATCACGCTCCCGAAGGTTTTGAAAGTGCAACTATCCCTAGGTGGTTTTGGTAATTAACAACAACATATAGCTCGTTGAGCTAATGCTATTCCAAGACTATTATTTCAGGAAAGCTCAATGAATGGCATGGCATGGATGATGGAAGTGGATCCCTCAAAATACTAAGGACAAAGGATTGGCTCAAGCTCGAAAGCTCAAGACTCTTCATTTTACATTTTAGTGACCAAGATCACATTGAGTCTATAGGAAAAGCCAATACTATCAAGGAGGGATGAGGCGTTGCTTAATGAGCCTCTTGCTTCAATGTGCTTAGTGATATGCTCCAAAACCCTCAACTACTTTCCCACATCCACAAATGACCTAAACCCAAAGCCAAAATCAGTCACACCGAAACTTCCTATCTGGCGCCACCAATTCCAAAAGTCATAGCCACTGCCACAAACCCTAAGCAAATCGGTATTACCGATAGGGATCTCGGTCTCACCGAGATGGGATTGCAATCTCTCTATTTCCCTTCGTAACGTTTCGGTCTAACCGAAGTGAGCGATCGGTCCCACCGAGATTGCAATGTAAACTCTCTGTCTCCTTTTTGTAACATTTCGGTCTCACCGAAAAGAGCAAATCGGTCCCACCGAGTTTACCTGACCAACTCTCTGGAAAGCTTATTACCAAATCGGTCTCACCGAGTTTGTGTAATCGGTCTTACCGAGATTACGTTATGCCCTAACCCTAACCAAATCGGTCTCACCGAGATGCATGTCGGTCCCACCGAAAATCACTAACGGTCACTAGGTTTACTAAATCGGTCCGACCGAGTTTAACAATTCGGTCCCACGGAGTTTGGTAAATTGTGTGTAACGGTTAGATTTTGTGTGGAGGCTATATATACCCCTCCACCTCCTCTTCATTCGTGGAGAGAGCCATCAGAACGAACCTACACTTCCAACTTACCATTTCTGAGAGAGAACCACCTACTCATGTGTTGAGACCAAGATATTCCATTCCTACCATATGAATCTTGATCTCTAGCCTTCCCCAAGTTGCTTTCCACTCAAATCTTCTTTCCACCAGATCCAAACCCATTGAGAGAGAGTTGAGTGTTGGGGAGACTATCATTTGAAGCACAAGAGCAAGGAGTTCATCATCAACGCACCATTTGTTACTTCTTGGAGAGTGGTGTCTCCTAGATTGGCTAGGTGTCACTTGGGAGCCTCCGACAAGATTGTGGAGTTGAACCAAGGAGTTTGTAAGGGCAAGGAGATCGCCTACTTCGTGAAGATCTACCGCTAGTGAGGCAAGTCCTTCGTGGGCGACGGCCATGGTGGGATAGACAAGGTTGCTTCTTCGTGGACCCTTCTTGGGTGGAGCCCTCCGTGGACTCGCGCAGCCGTTACCCTTCGTGGGTTGAAGTCTCCATCAACGTGGATGTACGATAGCACCACCTATCGGAACAACGCCAAAAACATCCGTGTCTCCAATTGCGTTTGAATCCTCCAAACCCTTCCCTTTACTTTCTTGCAAGTTGCATGCTTTAATTTCCGCTGCCTATATACTCTTTGCATGCTTGCTTGAATTGTGTGATGATTGCTTGACTTGTCCTAAAGTAGTTAAAATCTGCCAAACTCTAAATTTGGGAAAAGGTTAAGTTTTTATTGGTCAAGTAGTCTAATCACCCCCCCCTATAGACATACTTCAAGGTCCTACAAGTGGTATCAGAGCTTTAGTCTCCATTTGCTTTGATTTCCATAGCTTTTGGTGGTCATAGCCTCGGTTTCACAACCTAGGAGAGTATGGCGTCTAGCGAGGGAAATTATCACCGTAGAGGTCCTTACTTTGATGGTACTAATTTTGCTAGTTGGAAGCATAAGATGAAAATGCATATCCTTGGACATAACCCCGCCGTTTGGGCAATTATTTGTATTGGCTTGCAAGGTGAATTTTTCGATGGGAGAGAACCGAACCGTGAAGCTCATGCGGAAGAATTGAAGATGCTGCAATACAACGCTCAAGCTTGTGATATCATCTTCAACGGATTGTGCCCCGAAGAATTCAACAAAATCAGCCGTCTTGAGAATGCAAAGGAAATTTGGGATACTTTGATTGATATGCATGAAGGTACCGAGTCCGTCAAGGAATCCAAGTTGGATGTGCTCCAAAGTCAGCTTGACAAGTTCAAAATGAAGGATGGTGAAGGTGTCGCTGAAATGTACTCTAGGCTTGCTCTTATCACAAATGAGATTGCCGGCTTAGGGAGTGAAGAGATGACCGACAAATTCATCATCAAGAAGATCTTAAGAGCATTGGATGGAAAGTATGATACCGTGTGCACATTGATTCAAATGATGCCAAACTACAAAGATCTCAAGCCAACAGAAGTCATTGGAAGGATTGTTGCTCATGAGATGTCACTCAAGGATAAGGAGGAACTTCACAACAAGTCAAGTGGTGCCTACAAAGCCTCAAGTGAAGCCCCCACATCATCAAGTGAGAAACCAACCTTCAATGAAGAATTGAGCTTAATGGTGAAGAACTTCAACAAATTCTACAAGAGTAGAAGCAAAGAAAGAAGCTCCAAATCAAGGTCTTACAATGACAAGAGATCTTCTAGCCGTGAGCGCAATTGCTACAATTGTGGGAGACCCGGACACTACTCCAATGAGTGTACGGCACCCTACAAAAGAAGAGAAGATTCTCCAAGAAGAAGGAGCAAAAGAGAAGAATCGCCACCAAGAGAGAGGAGGAGTAGAGATGATCGTTATGAACGAAGACCCTCACGGAGAAGCAAGGATTCGGAAAGGAAGGACAAGTCATCAAGGAGATACACAAAACGAAGACATCAAGCTCATGTTGGTGAATGGGTATCCGGCTCCGACTCCGACAATAACTCCGAGAGAAGCTATCACTCCGACTCCGAATATACTCAAGATGAAGGTGTTGCCGGTCTAGCACTTGTGTCAACCAACTCCTACGACATATTTGATTCACCAAATGAAGGTGTTGGAAGATGCTTCATGGCCAAAGGCCCAAAGGTAACACATCCCGAGTATGTTGATTTCAATAGTGATGAAGATGACTTGCTTGTGGATGATGATTTACTTGTTGACAACTCTAGTGATGAATACTATGATGAAACGTCAATTAATCATGCTAATCATGCTAAAACGAATGACAATGATAAGGAGAAGATTGAGCTTCTAACTAAAGAATTAAACTCTCTTAAGTTAGCTCATGAAACTATCTACGAAGATCATCGAGAACTTTTAAGGGCTCATGAGAAGTTACGCTTTGAAAAGCTCAATCTTGAGCAAGAGCATGAGTTCTTAAAAGCAATCAATGATGATCTTCGCAAGAAAAGTTCTTCTTACATTGCCAAGCGTTTACTCTTATCTACTTACATGCCTCAAGTCAAGTCTAGTAACAAGTACAAGAAAGATACTTCCTCTAGTAGTAACAATAATAATGTTAAATCCAATATTGTTGCTTCTAGTAGTTCTCTTAATTCCACTAATGATTCTCTTAGCCAAGTTACACTTGAGCAAGAAAATAGCTTATTGAAGGGGATTATAGAGAAAGGTGTTTACAAGAGCCTTGCCGGGAGTAAGCAATTCGAGGAAATTGTACGCAAGCAAGGAAGGCACCGGAAGAATCAAGGTGTTGGTTTTGAACGAAAGTTCAATGCCAATGGAGTTGAGTGGGAAGAAGATCAATACCCCAAGACGAAGTTTGTTCCTCAACAAGAGAAGTATGATCCTACTTCCTTCAAGGGAACACAAGCTCAAGATGATCTTCCACCACAAGACCACAAGAACAAAGGCAAGGACAAGCTTCAAGAAGAGATTGATGCATTTGAAGAAGCACCTAAAGCCTCGTTCAAATGGGTCCCCAAGACTACGTCAAGTTCTACTTCATCAAGTACAACTACAACTCCAAGGATTCCCATCAAGATGATGTGGATCCCGAAGAAGAAGAACTAGAGAGTTCTTGAGGGTGACTCCGCCAACATTCTTCACTCATATCATTTTGGCAAGAACAAGTGCACTCAACTTCCACATCTTGCACTAGTTCAAGGAGTCACAAACCCTCATGTTGGTAAGACAAGGGACAAGGTAACCTAATGATTTCATGGACATCATCTTGTGTGTGCATCACTCTATGTCTATGGATATTCCTGTTTGTTCCTTGTGGGACTAACCAATGTAGGTAAGTTGAAAGTGCAACTCACTCCAATGGATTGCTCCAAATGATCTACATCAACATTGAGCATCCACATCTTCAACACCTACATGAAGTCATCATCGACAAAACCCAAGGTTAGTTCATCCCTCTAAGGGGGGATCTCACATCTAGGGGGAGCTTAACTCTAAGAATTGAGTCAAAGCAACTCTAATGGTGTGAACACATTAATGCATTATGTAAAAGTGGTAACCCCACTTGAGCTTAAACGATGAGTATGACCTATGATCAAATGTTCTCATTTGACTCCTAAGTCAATATACTCATATATAGATGACCTAGTCATCGCCAAATTGCTTGATAGATGCTAGAATTGGTTGTGCATGCTTTGCCACATATTTCATTTGCTATCTCATTGTGTGAGCATGTTGGTGCATATTTTACTCATTCAAGGACATCCACTTGTTGTTTTGATTGTTTGGATTATTTTCTTTGTGCCAAGTGGATGGACAAGAATGCCTAAGAACCTTCTTTAGCTATCTATGCTATTCTCATCTCAAACTCTATTCATGCTACATCACAAAATTTGATCAAGTCAGATTCGAACCACTCTGTGTGAGGAGCACTCGGAGTCCCCGATTCGTCATAGACTTAAACTTCCAAAACCTCTTTGTGCTTCTCAGTCTGACCGATTCTTCCATTTCGGTCCTACCGAGATCACCAAGTTGATCTGAGTTTTCAATCTCGATGCAACCGATTTGAACTTTTCGGTCTCACCGATTTGCTATAACTGAACACAGTTATGCATCTCGGTGCCACCGAGTTGTTCCACTCGGTCACACCGACAGGGTCGGGCTATATATAGCCACGGGCAAAAGTTTGGAAATTTCTCCGAAACCCTTCGCCCGCGCAATAGCTTGCTCTGCCATCGTGGTCTCCGAATCGTCTCCTCGCCGCCAGCAGCCTCCTGTCGCTGGTCTTCGTCGCCGTCAACGGAAATCGTCCCCGCCGTTGCCGCCGTAGCAATTCCACCGCCAAGTTAGGGTATGGACTTGATCTTTGTGCTATCCAGGTCTGATTCCTGGCACATTGTTTTCATATTGATTCTTGCCACAATTGAGATTCTTCTATCCAACCAAAATAGTCCGTAGATTAGATGTGATTCAAATTTTTAGGGTTAGGTTTCCGCCGAAACCATCTCGGACCCACCGAGTTGAAAAACTCGGTCTCACCAATTTGGCGTATGCCATTGCACTAGTGACTCTCAGTCTGACCGAGAATTACTAATCGGTGCGACCGATTTGAAGATTCTGTGAAACCCTAGCAGTCTCGGTGCCACCAAACTGAGACTCGGTCCAACCGAGATCATCAGTTTAGGTTCCAAAACTGCTTCAGTATCACCGAGTTTGCAAATCGGTTGATCCGAAATGCTTTCTGTGGAAAACTAAAACTGAACTTTTGGATCATTCTTTTGCAAAAATCTCTGCATTTTGTGATGCTCATCTATTCTATCTCATCTATAACTCTTCACAGGGTCAGCAGTCAGCTTTTGCAGTATGTCTGATCAGAGTGACAGCCAGAACAGGTCTGAAGAGCACATGGACTTGAGTGAGGGCACTAGTCCCTCAACTTCAGATGATGGGAGCAGAAGCACTCCTAGCAATTTGCCTAAGGCTGCAACTAGGCAAAGGAAGAAGAGAACCTCAGACTCAGAAGATGAGGAATACAAAGCTGAGGAGGATGAGGCCACTTCCAAAAATGTGGTGCTCAAGAAAGAGTATGGCTCTGCACAAAGCACAAAGCCAGGTCTGCAGAAGAAAGTTCCTGCCAAGAGAACTCCAATGCCAAAGGCCAGGAAGTCCACTCTAGTGCCAGCTCAGACTCAACCCAAAGTGGCACCTGTAAGGAAAGAGGCACCACCAAAACCTCAGAAAGTCCCCACTGGTGCAACCATGAAGTTCACAATTGAATCATAGGATGATGGTGATCAGGACAAGAAAAAGAAGAGAGCTAGAACCACAACTGCCAAGGTCCTTGGAAAGCCCTCAATGAGAAGGGATTCTGATGAAGAGGAAGAGCATGCTGCACCAGCTCCCAAGGCAGCTAAGCTTATGGGAGATGCAATCAGGGCAGGGGCTGCAACATCCAAGCCCAAAGATGCACCCAAAGCTGCCTCCAAGGCCAAGCAAGCTCCAAAGAGGAATACTAGGAGTATTCCAGCTGCTGAAAAGAACAAGGCCCCAGTGCCAAATGTTGCAGAAGATGAAGATGAAGAAGGACAAGTCCTCAGAAAGCTCAAGCCCAAGATACCAGACCACAATGATGCCCATCATGTGGCTGAGGACATGAGAATAAGGAAGGATTCAGGGCTGAGGCTGTGGAGGATGGAAGACCCATATGCTTCAAGAAGAAGAACTACTGTTGACTACAGGTTCCACACAAAGGAACAGCAGGACTTTTATGAGACCATTCTGTTGGACAAGAAGCCCATTGTCTATGATATGAGGTGGGTTGACTGGAAATTCATCAGGGAGAATGAGCAGCACTACCCTGGAGTGGAGGAGAGCTTTATTGCTTGTGGAGTAGCAGATTTTGTTGGATAGAAGTTTACCAACTGGAATGATGAGCTTATCATGCAGTTCTACTCCACAGCACACTTTTATCCAGATGGCAAAATTGTGTGGATGTCTAAGGGTACTAGGTACCAATCCACTGTTGAAGAATGGGCAAGATTGATCAATGCCCCCAAGGAAGAAGAACATGACTTGGACATATATGCTAAGAAGAAGTTGGGTCACAATTCAATGGCTCACATGTACAAGGAGATTCCTGACAAGGCTGTAGAGACTCACAAGTTTGGATCAGTCCACTTTCTGCTGTCAGGATTGGCAACCATCAATTGGATTCTGAGGCATACTTTGTTGCCCAAGTCAGGTGACCATAATATGATCAGAGGACATGCCATCAACATGCTGCATGTGTTTGATGTGCCCCAGAAATTCAAAGTCATGAGCCTGATCATTGAGACAATCAAGAGGACTGCAGCAGATCAGAAGAGGAGCTGTGGATATGCACCTCAAATTCAAGAATTGATCAACTCCAAGATGGGCATAGGGAAATACCAGTTGGATAAGGAACATTTGCCAATTTATCCAGACTTTGAGGACAATGAGGTTGTCATGAATGAAGATGATCCACAATCTGTCCAAGCTCAGGAGAAGAAGGAGAAGGCAAAGAAGGAGAAGGCTGCCAAGATGCCAACTCAAGAGGAGGCATCTGAGTATTTCTTGAAGACCAAACAAGAGCAGCTTGGTTACTTGATAGCATCAACTCTGAGGATTGAGAAGGGGTTGGCCACCCTAACTCAAAACCAGGAGAGCCTGGAGAGAATCATGGAACAAAAGTTCTATGATCTAGATGTCAAGGTAACTGAGATTCAGTCAGTTGTAGAGCAGCTGCAGGATGACATGCAGGAGAGGAAGGGCAAGACAACCACCAATGTGTTTGCCAGAGTGCCCAGAGCCCAGAGGTCAGTTGTAGTGCCAGTGACAGACACTAGAGCTACAACTTCAGCACCAGCTACTGCCCCAACAGTTCCAGTGCAACCAGCTCCAGCACCAACTCCTCCAGCACCCTATACTTCAACTGAAGCCTTCGTCCAAGGAGCCATCTCTACACCACCACCAGAAGATCAAGTCTGAGAGACGATCTAGCACTATGCATTTTCTATGAACTTTTTGGTAACTTGTTGCCAAAGGGGGAGAAAAATGTATAGATCATAGGCTTCGAGAGAGAGTGTTGCTTTTATTCTCTCTTGCTTTATTTGGTGGTTTTTCAAAACTTTGTTTGCTTTTGGTTGAGATACTATGCCTGTGAGACATTGATGATCATGTGTTTGATCATAAGCTACACTTATGCATGCTTGATATTATCCTATCTATCTTATGTGATCACTCACTATGCTTGGTGATGAGTGCATGTATCCATTGTTTATTATTTTGAGCGCTCCACCAAGATGTATGTGACATGGAAGAGTAACCCATGAGCCTAATTCATTGTGCATTTGCAGTCCAAAGCAAATCTTAAACTATGCACAAATTTAGGGGGAGCTCTTGCTTATCACATACTTCTCAAAGCGACGATGTTATTCAATCTTATTATCATTTGTCGAAGCTTTGATCTATATGTTGTCATCAATTACCAAAAAGGGGGAGATTGAAAGTGCAACTATCCCTAGGTGGTTTTGGTAATTAACAACAACATATAGCTCATTGAGCTAATGCTATTCCAAGACTATTATTTCAGGAAAGCTCAATGAATGGCATGGCATGGATGATGGAAGTGGATCCCTCAAAATACTAAGGACAAAGGATTGGCTCAAGCTCAAAAGCTCAAGACTCTTCATTTTACATTTTAGTGATCCAAGATCACATTAAGTCTATAGGAAAAGCCAATACTATCAAGGAGGGATGAGGCGTTGCTTAATGAGCCTCTTGCTTCAATGTGCTTAGTGATATGCTCCAAAACCCTCAACTACTTTCCCACATCCACAAATGACCTAAACCCAAAGCCAAAATCGGTCACACCGAAACTTCCTATCCGGCGCCACCGATTCCAAAAGTCATAGCCACTGCCACAAACCCTAAGCAAATCGGTCTTACCGATAGGGATCTCGGTCTCACCGAGATGGGGTTGCAATCTCTCTGTTTCCCTTCGTAACGTTTCGGTCTAACCGAAGTGAGCGATCGGTCCCATCGAGATTGCAATGTAAACTCTCTGTTTCCTTTTTGTAACATTTCGGTCTCACCGAAAAGAGCAAATCGGTCCCACCGAGTTTACCTGACCAACTCTCTGGAAAGCTTATTACCAAATCGGTCTCACCGAGTTTGTGTAATCGGTCTTACCGAGATTACGTTATGCCCTAACCCTAACCAAGTCGGTCTCACCGAGATGCATGTCGGTCCCACCGAAAATCACTAACGGTCACTAGGTTTACTAAATCGGTCCGACCGAGTTTAACAATTCGATCCCACCGAGTTTGGTAAATTGTGTGTAACAGTTAGATTTTGTGTGGAGGCTATATATACCCCTCCACCTCCTCTTCATTCGTGGAGAGAGCCATCAAAACGAACCTACACTTCCAACTTACAATTTCTGAGAGAGAACCACCTACTCATGTGTTGAGACCAAGATATTCCATTCCTACCATATGAATCTTGATCTCTAGCCTTCCCCAAGTTGCTTTCCACTCAAATCTTCTTTCCACCAGATCCAAACCCATTGAGAGAGAGTTGAGTGTTAGGGAGACTATCATTTGAAGCACAAGAGCAAGGAGTTCATCATCAACGAACCATTTGTTACTTCTTGGAGAGTGGTGTCTCCTAGATTGGCTAGGTGTCACTTGGGAGCCTCCGACAAGATTGTGGAGTTGAACCAAGGAGTTTGTAAGGGCAAGGAGATCGCCTACTTCGTGAAGATCTACCACTAGTGAGGCAAGTCCTTCGTGGGCAACGGCCATGCTGGGATAGACAAGGTTGCTTCTTCGTGGACCCTTCTTGGGTGGAGCCCTCCGTGGACTCGCGCAGCCGTTACCCTTCGTGGGTTGAGGTCTCCATCAACGTGGATGTACGATAGCACCACCTATCAGAACCATGCCAAAAACATCCGTGTCTCCAATTGCGTTTGAATCCTCCAAACCCTTCCCTTTACTTTCTTGCAAGTTGCATGCTTTAATTTCCGATGTCTATATACTCTTTGCATGCTTGCTTGAATTGTGTGATGATTGCTTGACTTGTCCTAAAGTAGTTAAAATCTGCCAAACTCTAAATTTGGGAAAAGGGTAAGTTTTTATTGGTCAAGTAGTCTAATCACCCCCCTCTAGACATACTTCAAGGTCCTACAGGTTTCATTCCATTTGGACTCTATTTGATATTCCTTTTCTTCAAAATACTGAAATAGGCAAAAAAACAGCAATATGGGATGGGCCTCCGGTTAGTAGGTTAGTCCGAAAAATGATATAAATGTGTAAAATAAAGCCCATAAACATCCAAAAGGCGTAATATAATAGCATGGAACAATCAAAAATTATAGATACGTTGGAGACGTATCACTCCGCGTCTGCGCCCTGCTTCCTTTGCACCGAAGAGGAAACCTGCATTCTGCGCCCACCTGGCGCCTGCCTGGCACCCGCCTTGCCTTGGTCGTCATGGCTCACGTCAGCTGAGCCTCGTGAGGCAACCTGCATAGAACTCTCCGCCCCTCAGGAGCCATCCTGAGGAGGCCGATTCCTTTGGGGGTCTTGGCATCGCCCGCCTCGCGAGGCTTGGCCCCTCGCGAGGGTCTTGTGGTGTTGGTGTTGATGTCGGGCCATACCAGGCCGTCGATGGAGCCACATGGTGGGCCACAGGAAGGCAGGGCTGGATACCCCCGAATCCAGGACGCCGACAGTAGCCCCCGGGCCCAAGGCGCGCTCGGACTTGGCTTCCAGGCGAAGCCAAAGGGTAAGTGCGGAGCGCCGCGGGCCCCAACTGCCTGCGGCCTTGATGACGCATGGCGATTGATGGGACGTCGGCGACTCCGCTTCCCCATGTCGCCTCGGCAATTGCTTCCGCCTGACAAAAGGGGTGCCACCTGCCACCAGGCTTTCATTGTCCCTTCTTCGTCTTGCTCCAGATCCCTTTCTCCCTGTAGCAGAAGAACTCCCCAGATCTGCCGATTCCCCCCAAATATTTTGCTCTATGGCCGCCGAGAAGACCGCGGCTCCTGCCCCAGCTGCCAGCCCCGCCTGGTATGAGCCTGGGCTGTTGGCGCCCTGCATGGCTGGAGAGAAGCTCTAGACCGCGCTCCTCCTGACGGCGAGCGATGACAACGAGTGGAAGGAGACTACGCTCCGGGTCGCGACCGCTGCACCGAAGCCCGCGAATAGCACCTTCTTCCCCTTCTTCATGCACATCGTCTACTCGGGGCTGGTGCCCTGTTCTCCCGCTTCTTCTTCGCCGTTCTTCATCACTATGGCCTTCACGCGTCCCGCATCCATGCCAACTCCATCCTTCTCATGTCCATTTTCGCCTTTTATTGCGAGGCGTTCATGGGGGTGATGCCCTCCGTTGCCCTACTCCGCCATTTCTTCTTCCTTCGCGTGACTGGTGACAATCCGGTTGGGTGCATCGGCTTCGTTGCGGCGCGGGGTGGTAACGCTATCTCCCGCGCCGAGAAGAAGGTGGAGGATGTTGTGAAGAGGTGGGTTCTGATGGATGCCAAGTGCTCCCAGAACTCGCTGGAGCTGCCGACCGCATTCCCCGTCTCCAAGAAGTGGTGGCATTCTGAGAAGATCACCGACCCTTCCCTGACGCCGTTGGTGAAGAGGATGGAGAAGGAGCTGAAGAGAGAGAAGCTGATGGGGGCCATGGTCATTAAGGAGTTCCCGAGGCAGCACATCGCACCGCTCCAAGACCACTCCCGCCCCCTGTCAAAGCTTGGTGGTGATGACGACAAGATCCGCCTGCGCCAAGATGCCCTCCTCGAGGAGGAGTTGAGCAAGGTGTTGCTCTACTTGACAGGGAAGGACCCGAGCGATCCTCCAGAAGATTGGCTTCCGCTGTATTGCAAGGATAACGACGAGGAGGTTGCCGCGACTATGCCTGTCTTCGACGAATTTGGGCTTGTGCGGCCGGGGCATCTCCCGCCACCTACTGCTTTGGTGCACCTGTCTTCCAATGATGGTTCCTCCGAGGCCACCGCGGACGAGATGGTGGAGGAATCCTCCGCCCCGCAGCTGAGGGAGCTCCTTCGCAACTTCCCCAATGATGATGATGATGATGATGATGACGAACCCCCCGTGGTGGAGGTGTCGTGCCCTTCCGGGGTCACTACGAGATATGGGGTATCTTCTTCGAAGCAGCCCAAGCGGGTGGCCATGAAGAAGATCCATATCATGTTGGTCCCTTCGGGCAGCACCCCGCCTTCGCTGACGCCGTGCCGAGGGGCTCCAACCGCAAGTTCTCCTACTCCCAAGAGCTCGGCACCAGCTGCTCCGCCTCTGTGCCCGCTGTTGAGCATGAAGATGAGTTATGCCTTCGCCGTCCAGTAAGTCTTTCCTTTAACCTTGCTTGTTGGTTCTTGAAGCGATACTTAGCGTGTTCGCCTGTCATTAGGCAGCAGCCATCGAAGAAGCAGAAGGACCGCATGGAGGTTGACGCGGCCGCGGGTGATGAAGTGGCTGCCGCGACCCTGGTGAAGGAGAGCGCTGCTGCCTCCATAGCCCCAGTGATGACGCCATTTCCCAAGGACGTGGGTGCCCGACCTCAGGAGGTGCCGGTGCCTTCGGCAGGCCTGACCCCTCCGATGCCCCGCCTTGCCATGGCTGCCGAGGTCGACCAGCCTCCGGAGCCCCCGGTCCTTCCTGAGGCTGAGGTTTCTTCTGCTTTGGCGCCGAGGGTGTCCCCTTCCTTGCCGAGCGCGTGGACAAGTCATGGCACCCCTACTACCTCCGGGACCCTCAAAGAGGCAAGGGTGGCGCTGGACCTCCTCCAGGGTGAACTTCAGGACTCGGATCATCATTCAGCGCAGGGACGCCTAGGATTGATCTCTGGCTAGCTCAAGGCTGACGCATCTGTTCGCACGGCCTAGGGATCCATGGAGGAGGCACATAAAGTGCTCAGGGTGACCGCCACCAAGCGCGACCTGGCATGGATGGAGGCCACAAAAGCTGAGGACCGGTGCCGTGTGGTGGAGGCCGAACTGCAAGCTCTTCGGGATTGGCAGGCCACCCAGGCTAGCAAGCTCTAGGAGCGTGAGGAGAAGCTGAAGGCACAGGAAGCTGCCGTCGCCAACTGAGACACCGAGGTGAAGAAGACGGCCTTAGAGTAGGCTGGAGAGCGCGACCGCCTGACGAAGCTTAAGGAGGAGGCAGAGGCAGACCAAGCGGCCCTTGCCAAGGCCAAGAAGGTGGCCGCCATGGAGCGCAGCACTCTTACCTCCCTCGAGGCACGTTTCCACAAGGCCCAGAAGGCGCTCTTTGGAGATGATCCCTTGAAGAAGGCAGTGGTGACGACCCCGAGGGAGAGCCCTGCTGCTCTGCTTCCTGAAGTCGTGGCGGTGCTTTAAGATGCTGTCGACGGGTTTGGCTCCTTGGTGGAGAGCGAGGCGCGCTCACATTCTTCCTCGGCTCTGACGTGCGTCTTCAGCCATCTTTACCTCCAGGACGCCGCCTTCGACCTCTCCTCCTTCCTTACTCCGGTGGACCCCGACTCCCAGGATGCTGCTGCTGCCGTTGTGAAGAGGTTTGTGGACGCCATGCTGAGTAAGTTCCTGGTCGTTGGTCCTCCGGCTGAAGCCGATGGCAGATACGCCACATATGCGCTCTTCCTCCCCTTCTGGCATCCATGTCTCCACATCCTCCTCTACATCCCTCGCCAGGAATCATCTCTCACATCATGGCCGGCACCAGGAATCGTTTCTCACATCGTGGCAGGCCGGCCGGCCGGTGCTGATTATGTGTCAATCAATACTCACCAGGTAGAGATGATGAGGGACGAAAGGATAACCATGATCGCCTTGCCACTCTTGGTCGGCGAGAAAGTTGCGGCTGGATGAAAGGTATCAGCAACAACTGCAAGGATACGGACTCCCATAAGCTGCTGATATGTTCTTGCTGTAGTATCCTTTTTCTTTGTTGTGGGAGAACCAGGAATCCTATTGCATTTGGATGCATCTTCTCTCAATACCGTCCTCAGATTTATCTTCCATCTAAAGAAAGGTATGATCCAGTCAAGCGTTTTACATGTTCTCCCACACTGCAATTGCAGTCGAGTAGATGAACCCATCCTACAAAGGTTGATTCAGGCATGCAACATATAGTGGGAGTTGTATTGATACCAGTTTCAATTTGATTGGGTGGTTGCCATCGTAGTTGAGAACCAGTAAAACTAGCCTCTCACCAATCCACTTCTCTTCAACCTTGCTGCAATCTATGCAGCTGGTGCATCGATTAGTGACATTTGAATTAGTCATGCAGCCATCATTAATTGTGGTGAGGCTGCAGATTAGAGAAACTACTCTAGGCTGATAGGAGAATAGAGGAACTACTCCAGGCTGATAGTGCAGTGATTCGCTCATATCCTCATAATGTTGGGAAGTACTCCCTCCTTCTCATAATATAAGATATTTTTGCAAGCTAACATAGCTTGCAAAAACATATTATATTATGGTTCAGAGTTATAATACATTATTGCTAATCCCCCTCCTCTAATCTACAGGCAGTTCAATTTCAATTCATCACAGGACCCTGAAGATATTGATATAGCTGTAACAACTGACAAAGAAAACTTGCAATTGTAGACATCTACCGGCAGCTAGCAGGACTATTCATGAGTCGACCATGACAAGATTATTATGCAACGTAGGGAGTGGAGGAGACTGTTCATGAGTCGGTCATGACAAGATTATTATGCAACGTAGGGAGTGGAGGAGAACTAGCTGCATCTCCAGTGGAAAGCAGGTAATCCCTTTCAATTGAATTAAGATCATCTTTTTGTGGGGATTATTATGCAACGTAGGGAGTGGAGGAGACTGTTCATGAGTCGGTCATGACAAGGTTATTATGCAACGTAGGGAGTGGAGGAGAACTAGCTGCATCTCCAGCGGCAAGCAAGTAATCCCTTTCAATTGAATTAAGATCAAATTAGGAAGAGGAATGGTCCGGGCTCTGATAGATGCACTTTATGTGGGGCAGTTGAAAACACCGAGCACATTTTTTTTCATTGCTCACTGGCCAAATTTCTTTGGAGTTGTATTAGACATTGGCTTCATGTTAATTGGAACCCATCTTCCTTCGAGGACCTGCGGTGTTGTCTGAATTCCTTATCTGGTCGGTCTAAGAGGGTGTTCTAGGTTGGCTGGGCAGTGATCTGTTGGTCGCTGTGGACTACTAGGAACAAGTTTACTATTGAACACATCTTTCCGGCTAACCCCGAACGATGTGTATAATAATAAGAGTGTACGTGCATTGGACTAAGCTGGAATATGCAAGCATTCAACTCAAGAGAGAAGACAAGTAATATGGGCTCTAAATTAAATAAACAATCATGCATATAAGAGCCACTAAGCATTTTCAATATAGTCTTCTCGACCCCCAAAAGAAAGAAAAGAAAAGAAAACTATTTACACGGGAAAGCTCCCAACAAGTAAAAGAAGAACGAGAAATCTTTTTGGGTTTTCATTTTAATTTATACTACGAACATGGAATTTAAACTAACTATTTTTTTGGTGTTTCTTAAGGTTTATCAAACACACAAGAAGAAAACTCGAAAAAGAAATTTAAACTAGCATGGATAATAAAATGAAAGAGTATGAGCACCGACGACTAGTGTGTGAACATGAATGTAAAGTCGGTGAGAAATACATACTCCCCCAAGCTTAGGCTTTTGGCCTAAGTTGGTCTAATACCAATGACCGCCTGGCTGATATCCATAAGTGAAACTGGGGTAGTACTGAGATGCAGAGGTGACCGCCTCCTGAGCAGCAGCGTGTTGGCGAGCTGCCTCCATTCCCCTGTCATATTCAGTTGCTTCTTCCCTGGTTACAACATATCTTCCTTTTGCCTGATAATCAAAAAGGTAGGGAGCAGGAAGAGTAACAGGGACGACGTTGTGTCTGTCATAGATTAGTCGATAATGGAGGAATTCTTCATTCCTCTCAAGAAAATGATGATCAAACATAGCTTCTTTATCCAAATAAACAGGAGGTACAATCATATCCCCCTCTCGTGGAGCTATATTAAGAAAATTAGCCACACGGGTTGCATAAATTCCTCCAAAGAAATCACCCCTTCTACTATTATTTTGCAACCTACATGCAACTATTACCCCCAAGTTATAACCTTTATAACCTGACACAGCACTCTTGAGGACACAAAGATCAGGGGCACACATGTAACATACCTCATCCTTACCATTAATGCATCTACCAATAAAGAGAGCAAAGTAATGTATAGCAGGAAAATGAATGCTCCCTATGGTAGCTTGTGCTACGTCCCTAGATTCTCCCACAGTAATACTAGCAAGAAAATCTCTAAATTTAGATTTGGGAGGATCATTAATATTACCCCACTGCGGGAGTTTGCAAGAAGTTGTGAAATCCTCTAAATCCATGGTATAAGATGTCATAAATATCAAACATGACACTAGGAGAATTACGCGCAGAAATATATTCAAACCTCCGCACAAAGGAATCGGTCAATTGATAATATTGAGGACACTTATCTTGTAAGAAGTCCTCCAGCTCGGCATTACGCACATATGCGTCAAATTCCTCCTTGAAGCCTGCTTCGACCATGAAATCATCGGATGGCCACTCACAAGCCCGTACATTTGCTTCCCTTGGCAAATTAACAACTTGTTCACGTATAGCAATCCTTGGCCCTTTCTTTACCGAGGAACCTCCTTGGTACATTCTTCTAAGCATATTTCTTTTTCTGAAAATTTCTGAAATTTTAATAACTTCAAAATAAAAGTGGATAAAACTAAACAAGATTGATAGCAACTACTCCTACAAGTGCCTAGAGCCTATATCATGCATTGGAATTTCTTGGGACCTCAAAATTTTAACATGCAAGCTCAAGAACATGGTCACGTATGCAGCAAAAATTTGCAATGAATAAAGCACTGGAACAAAGACTAATTGGACCAATGGAGGAGTCACATACCAAGCAACAATCTCCCAAAGCAGTTTTGCGGATGGAGCTTTGAGCTAAGAGATCGAAAATTGCAGCAAAACGAGCTAGAACTCGTGCTTGAGCTGGATGGGGATTTTTTGGGATAGAAGATGAAGTGTGTGGGTGCTGGCATAAGTGGAGGGGAGCCACCAGGGGCACACGAGACAGGGGGGCGCGCCCTACATGGGGGGCCCTCCTCTCTCGTGGCCTGGTGCTTGCCCCTCCTGCAGTGTTTTCAGTGCCTAAAATCCTCAAATATTCCAGAAAAAATCAAACTAAATTTGCAGGGCAGTTGGAGCACTTTTATTTTCGGACTATTTTTTAATGCACAGATAATTCGGAAAATAGACGGATAATACTATTTTTTCTTTATTTATTCCAAATAACAGAAAGTAAAAAGAGGGTAAGGTTGTGCCTTCTAGTTTCATCCATCTCGTGATCATCAAAATGAATCCACTAACAAGGTTGATCAAGTCTTGTTAACAAACTCATTCCGAATAACACGGAACCGGAGAAATTTCGAATAACACTAAGTTACCTCAACGGGGATATGAAAATCCCCAACAATAAGAATATCATACTTTTTCTTGACAGTAGGGAGAGGAAATTCAAAACCTCCAAAAATGATAGTTGGAACTTTTTCAATAGAATTGATGCTATGAACTTGAGATTGTTTCCTCGGAAAGTGTAGTGTATGCTCATTAACATTAACATGAAAAGTGACATTGTCTTTGTTGCAATCAATAACAGCACCTGCAGTATTAAGAAAAGGTCTACCAAGGATAATAGACATACTAGCATCCTCGGGAATATCAAGAATAACAAAGTCCGTTAAGATAGTGACATTTGCAACCACAACAGGCACATCCTCACAAATACCGACAGGTATAGCAGTTGATTTATCAGCCATTTGCAAAGATATTTCAGTAGGTGTCAACGTATTCAATTCAAGTTTACGATATAAAGAGAGAGGCATAACACTAACACCAGCTCCAAGATCACATAAAGCAGTTCTAACATAATTTCTTTTAATAGAGCATGGTATAGTTGGTACACCCGGATCTCCAAGTTTCTTTGGTATTCCACCTTTAAAAGTGCAATTAGCAAGCATGGTGGAAATTTCATCTTCCGGTATCTTTCTTTTATTTGTGATGATATCCTTCGTATACTTAGCAGAAGGATTTACTTTAAGCATATCAGTTAAGCGCATACGTAAGAAAATAGGTCTAATCATTTCAGCAAAGCGCTCAAAATCCTCATCATCCTTAGACTTGGATGGTTTAGGAGGAAAGGGCATGGGTTTCTGAACCCATGGTTCCCTTTCTTTACCGTGCTTCCTAGCAACAAAATCTCTCTTATCATAACGTTGATTCTTTGATTGTGGGTTATCAAGATCAATAGCCACTAGTAGAAAAAGGGTCAAACGTGAAGCACATTAGTGCCAGTTTGATTTTGGCCCGGTACTAATGGTACCATTAGTGCCGGTTCGAACGGATTTGCATTAATGCCGGTTCGTGTTGAACCTTTAGTACCGGTTCGTGGCACGAACCGGTACTAAAGGGGTGGTGGCAGGCTGGCGTCAGGCCGGGGCCCCACGATCACCTTTAGTACCAGTTCGTGGCACGAACTGGTACTAAAGGTCTAACCTTTAGTACCGATTCGTGCCATGAACCGGTACTAAAGGGGTCTGACCTATAGTGCCGGTTTGTGTCACAAACCGGCACTATAGGGCAATTTGCAAACTCTAGCCCCCCCCCGGTGTGTCGCCATTTCAGTTCTGAAAAAATCAAAAGAAAATGATAAAAACATCAAAAAATAAAATCCTTCGAGAGGTAGTTATATTACTACATCTACTAGTTAGGAAAATTTGAAAACTACAATTTGGACATGTTTTGCAAAAAGTGTAGGGAAAGTGTAAAGCGGCTATAACTTTTGCATACGATGTTGGAAAAAAACGTATAATATATCAAAAAATTCAGCACGAAAATCCGCATCCGATGGAGACCGCTTATGGCCTGTTTGGAATTTTTTAGAATCCTCAAATTCCAAAAGGAAAAAAAGATATGGTCAAATTTCAGTTTTTTAAAAAAAAATTGGTTAAATCTGGTCAAACTACTTATTCAAGAAGTATTAATGTTACTACATAATTATTCAAGAATATTAGTGTTACTAAATAATTATTTCATTTTTTTGAATTTTTGTCAAATCTGGTCAAACTATGGTCAAACTGTGGTCAAACTATGGTCAAACTTATTCAAGAAATATTAGCGTTACTAAATAATTACTGTTTTTTAGAATAATAGTTTCAAACTCAAACGGTGAAATGTGTGAATTCATGCTCAAGCTAAACTCCTGAGGGTTAATAGGATTGACATTCTACTATTGTCAAGAAAACAACAAGTGCAGACTCGGAAACGAAGGAGAATAGAACCCGAAAGTTAAGCGTGTTCGGGCTAGAGTAGTGAGAGGGATGGGTGACCGGTCAAGAAGTTAGATGATTTGGAATGAGTGATCCACACTTGAGCAGTTAAGAGAGGTGATTAGAGAATAAATCATCAAATAATTCAGAAAAATTAAAAATAAAAAAAATCAAAATTTTCAAAAAAAAACCTTTAGTACCGGTTGGTAACACCAACCGGTACTAAAGGTCCCCCATACCAGGGCGCGAGCTCACGCCACGTGGTGGCACTTTAGCGCCGGTTCGTGCCGAACTGGTACTAAAGGGGGGGGGCTTTAGTGACCACACTTTAGTGCCAGTTATGGAACCGGCACTAAAGGCCCTTACAAACCGGCGCTAAAGCTCCGTTTTCTACTAGTGAGCAGGTTCAATCTCTACATCATTGTCTTTGCTAGGTTGAGCATCAACATGAACATTATCATTAACATTATCACTAGGTTCATGTTCATCACCTGATTGAGTTTCAGCATCAGGGATAGAAATATCATGGGGATTCTCATGTGTGTCTACAGTAGGTTCACTGGAAGCATGCAAAGTCATAGCAACATCAATCTCAGAACATAGTGGATACTAGGGATCAAAACCTAATAAAACTAACTTGATTACATGGTAAATCTCATCCAACCCATCACCGTCCAGCAAGCCTACGATGGAATTACTCACGCACGGTAGTGAGCATCATGAAATTGGTCATGGAGGATGGTTGATGATGACGACGACGATGAATCCCCCTCTCCGGAGCCCCGAACGGACTCCAGATCAGCCCTCCCGAGAGAGATTAGGGCTTGGCGGCGGCTCTGTGTCATAAAACGCGATGAAACTTTCTCCCTATTTTTTTTCTCCCCGAGACAGAATATATGGAGTTGGAGTTGAGGTCGGAGGAGGTCCAGGGGGGCCACGAGATAGGAGGCCGCGCCCTACGGGGGGGCGCCCCCTGTCTCGTGGACAGGCTATGGGCCCCTGGCATTAATTCTTTTGCCAAAAATTCTTATTAATTCCAAAAAGTGCCTCCGTGGATTTCCAGGACATTCCGAGAACTTTTATTTTCTACACATAAAACAACATCATGGCAGTTCTGCCGAAAACAGCGTAAGTCCGGGTTAGTTTCAGTCAAATCATGCAAGTTAGAGTCCAAAACAAGGGCAAAAGTGTTTGGAAAAGTAGATACGTTGGAGACGTATCAAGGCTCGAGCGAGGCAGCAGATGATGGATGAACAGGACCCCATTTCACCGTAGGCGCTCCAACAAAAGTCTGCTTCCTTTGTTTTGCGGTACGCCACACCCCTCCCGATCAACAGGAACCCGTTTCGACCGTAGGCACTCGAACAGAAGTCTGTTTCCTCCATTTTACGGTATGCCAGACACGTCCCGATGAACAGGACCCTGTATCGACAGTACGCGGTCGAACAGAAGGCCATTTCCTCCGTTCTGCGGTATGCCAGACCCTTCCAAATGAACAAGACCTTGTTTTGGCCATACGCGGTCGAACAGAAGGCCGTTTTCCTCCGTTTTGCGGTACGCTAGACCCCGTTCCGGCTGTTCTATCTAAGCCATTTGGCTCCCATTGAACACAATGCATTTCAACCCAGTTTGTTGCCTCCCAATGAACAGGACATTCTTTCTCCGTTCTGACCCAGCCAGTTGGTTGCCGATGAACAGGACGCCGTTGCTACCGTCCATTGCCTCTCCATGTACACGAGCCCTGGCCGTACATATGCGCGAGTAGGCGTTCGAGACCCCGCCCATATGTACATATGTGGCCGTATTTTTTGGCATCTGGTTGTACGTATGTGTACACAGTTTTGACTGGACTGCCTGAACTGCTACGTCGGGGGCTCTACTACTACATGTGCCACTACTTGCTCGGCCACGGTTCATCATTGCAGAGAGACCGATCAACCAATATGTACGTGAAGGAAATATGCCCTAGAGGCAATAATTAAGTTGTTATTTTATATTTCCTTATATCATGATAAATGCTTATTATTCATGCAAGAATTCTATTAACCAGAAACTTAGTACATGTGTGAATACATAGACAAAACAGAGTGTCCCTAGTATGCATCTACTTGACTAGCTCGCTAATTAAAGATGGTTAAGTTTCCTGACCATGGACATGTGTTGTCATTTGATGAACGACATCACATCATTAGAGAATGATGTGATGGACAAGACCCATCCGTTAGCTTAGCATAATGATCATTAAGTTTTATTGCTATTTCTTACTTCATGACTTATACATATTCCTCTGACTATGAGATTATGCAACTCCCGAATACCGGAGGAACACCTTGTGTGCTATCAAACGTCACAACGTAACTGGGTGATTATAAAGATGCTCTACATGTGTCTCCGAAGCTGTTTGTTGGCTTGGCCTAAATCAAGATTAGGATTTGTCACTCCGAGTATGGGAGAGGTATCTCTGGGCCCTCTCGGTAATGCACATCATACAAGCCTTGCAAGCAATGTCATTACAGAACGAGTAAATAAACTTGCCGGTAACTAGATTGAACTAGGTATGAGGACATCGACGATCGAATCTCGGGCAAATAACATATCGATGACAAAGGGAATAACGTATGTTGTCATTGTGGTTTGACCGATAAAGATCTTCGTAGAATATGCAAGAACCAATTTGAGCATCCAAGTTCCGCTATTGGTTATTGATCAGAGATGTGTCTCGGTCATGTCTACATAGTTATTGAACCCGTAGGGTCCACACGCTTGACGTTCGATGACGATTTGTATTATGAGTTATATGTTTTGGTGACTGAAGATTGTTTGTAGTCCCGGATGAGATCACAGACATGACGAGGAGTCTCAAAATGGTCGAGAGGTAAAGATTGATATATTGGAAGATGATATTCGGACATCGGAATGGTTTCAAGTGGTTCGGGTATTTTTCCGGAGTACCGAGGGGTTACCGGAACCCCCCCGGGGAAGTAATGGGCCTTCATGGGCAATAGGGGAGAAAGAGAGGGGAGCCCACAAGGTGGCGCCCCCCAAGGGAGTCCGAATGGGACAAGGGGAGGGGGCACGATCCCCTTTCCTCTTTCCCTTTTCCTCTCCCTCTCCTTCCCTTTTCCCTCCGATGAGAAAGGAAAAAGAGGGGGGGAATCCTACAAGGAGTAGAATCTTAGTGGGACTCCACCCCCCCTTGGCGCGCCCCCTCGGTGGCCGGCCTCCTCCTCCCCTCCTTTATATATGGGGGCAGGGGGCACCCCAAAGCACATCAGTTATTTCTCTTAGCCGTGTGCGGTGCCCCCCTCCACAATTTACTCGTCCGGTCATAGCATCATAGTGCATAGGCGAAGCCCTGCGCAGATCACATCACCATCACTGTCGCCACACTGTCGTGCTGACGAAACTCTCCCTCGACCCTCTGGTGGATCAAGAGTTTGAGGGACGCCATCAAGCTGAACGTGTGCTGAACTCGGAGGTGCCGTACGTTTGGTACTAGATCGGTTGGATCGTGAAGACGTTTGACTACATCAACTATGTTAACCTAACGCTTCCGCTTTCGGTCTACGAGGGTACGTGGACACACTCTCCCCCTCTCGTTGCTATGCACCTCCTAGATAGATCTTGTATGATCGTAGGATTTTTTTTTTGAAATTGGATGCTATGTTCCCCAACAGTGGTATCAGAGATAGGTCTATGCGTAGATGATATGCATGAGTAGAACACAAATAGTTGTGGGCAATTATAGTCATACTGCTTACCAGCATGTCATACTTTGATTCGGCGGCACTGTTGGATGAAGCGGCCCGGACCAACATTACATGACCATGTTCATGAGACCGGTTCTACCGATGTGCTTTTGCACACAGGTGGCTGACGAGTGTCTGTTTCTCCAACTTCAGTTGAATCGAATTTGACTACGACCGGTCCTTGCTGAAGGTTAAAATAGCACACTTGACTAAAAATCATTGTGGTTTTGATGCGTAGGTAAGAATGGTTCTTGCTAGAAGCCCGTAGCAGCCACGTAAAACTTGCAACAACAAAGTAGAGGACGTCTAACTTGTTTTTGCAGGGCATGTTGTGATGTGATATGGTCAAGACATGATGTGATATACGTTGTTGTATGAGATGATCATGTTTTGTAGAAGTTATCGGTAACAGGCAGGAGCCTTATGGTAGTCTCTTTATTGTATGAAATGCAAATGCCATGTAATTGCGTTACTTTATCACTATGCGGTAGCGACATTTCTAGAAGCAATAGTTTGCGAGACGACCACAACGCAACGATGGAGATAAAGGTGTCGAACCGGTGACAATGGAGATCATGATGATGCATTGGAGATGGAGATCAAAAGCACAAGATGATGATGGCCATATCATGTCACATATTTTGGTTGCATGTGAGGTTTATCTTTATGCATCTTATTTTTCTTAGTACGGCTGTAGGTAAGAACAGTTCTTGCTAGAAGCACGAAGCAGCCACGAAAAACTTGCAACAATAAAGTAGAGGACGTCTAACTTGATTTTGCAGGGCATGTTGTGATGTGATATGGTCAAGACATGATGTGATATAAGTTATTGTATGAGATGATCATGTTTTGTAAAAGTTATCCGCAACTGGCAGGAGCCTTATGGTTGTCGCTTTATTGTATGAAATGCAATCGCCATGTAATTGATTTACTTTATCACTATGTGGTAGCGATAGTTGTAGAAGCAATAGTTGGCGAGACAACAACGACGCTGCGATGGAGATCAAGGTGTCAAGCCGGTGACGATGGAGATCATGACGATGCTTTTGGAGATGGAGATCAAAGGGACAACATGATAATGGCCATATCATGTCACATATTTTGATTGCATGTGATGTTTATATTTTATGCATCTTATTTTTCTTAGTACGGCGGTAGCATTATAAGATGATCCCTCACTAAATTTCAAGGTATAAGTGTTCTCCCTGAGTAGGCACCATTGCTACAGTTCGTCGTGCTGAGACACCATATGATGATCGGGTGTGATAAGCTCTAGGTTCACATACAACGGGTGCAAGACAGTTTTGCATGTGCAGAATACCCAGGTTAAACTTGACGAGCCTAGCATATGCAGATATGGCCTTGGAACACTGTGACCGAAAGGTCGAACGTGAATCATATAGTAGATATGATCAACATAGAGATGTTCACCATTGAGAGCTACTCCATCTCACGTGATGATCGGGCATGGTTTAGTTGATATGGATCACGTGATCATTTAGATGACTAGAGGGATGTCTATCTAAGTGGGAGTTCTTAAGTAATATGATTAATTGAACTTAAATTTATCATGAACTTAGTCTTGATAGTATTTGCAAATTGTGTTGTTGATCAATAGCTCGCGATGTAGATCCCCGTTTATTTTTGATATGTTCCTAGAGAAAAATAACTTGAAAGGTGATAGTAGCAATGATGCGGACTTGGTCTGTGATCTGTGGATTATCCTCATTGCTACACAGAAGAATTATGTCCTTGATGCACCACTAGGTGATAGACCTATTGCAGGAGTAGATGCAGACGTTATGGACGTTTGACAAAGCTCGGTATGATGACTACTTAATAGTTTAGTGCACCATGCTTTACAACTTAGAACCAGGACTTCAAAAAGGTTTTGAACGCCATGGAGCATATGAGATGTTACAAGAGCTGAAATTGGTATTTCAAACTTATGCCCATGTCGAGAGGTATGAGACCTCTGACAAGTACTTTGCCTACAAGATGGAGGAGAATAGCTCAGCCAGTGAGCATGTGCTCAGAATGTCTGGGGTACTACAATCACTTAAATCAAGTGGGAGTTAATCTTCCAGATAAGCTATTGATTGACAAAGTTCTCTAGTCACTATCACCAAGCTACTAGAACTTCGTGATGAACTATAATATGCAAGGGATGGCAAAAATGATTCCCGAGCTCTTCGTGATGCTGAAATCAGCAAAGGTAGAAATCAAGAAAGAGCATCAAGTGTTGATGGTTAACAAAACCACTAGTTTAAAGAAAAGGGCAAAGGGAAGGAAAGGGAACTTCAAGAAGAATGGCAAGGAAGTTGCCACTCCCGTAAAGAAGCCCAAAGCTAGACCTAAGCCTGAAACTGAGTGTTTCTACTACAAAGGGAATGGTCACTGGATGCAGAACTACCCCAAATAATTGGCGGATAAGAAGGATGGAAAAGAAAACAAAAGTATATTTGATATACGTGTTATTGATGTGTAACTTTCTAGTGTTTATAGTAACCCCGGGGTATCTGATACCGGTTCAGTTGCTATGATTAGTAACTCGAAATAGGAGTTGCAAAATTAACAGAGACTAGTTAAGGGTGAGGTGACGATGTGTGTTGGAAGCGACCATCGCACACTCCCTCTACCTTCGGGATTACTGTTGGACCTAAATAAATGTTATTTGGTGTTTGCGTTGAGCATGAATATGATTGGATCATGTTTATTGCGATACAGTTATCCATTTAAGTCAGAGAATAACTGTTGTTCTGTTTACATGAATAAAACCTTCTATGGTCATACATCCAATGTAAATGGTTTATCGAATCTCGATTGTAGTGATACACATATTCATAATATTGATGCCAAAATATGCGAAGTTGATAATGATAGTGCAACATATTTGTGGCACTGCCATTTAGGTCATATTGGTGTAAAGCACATGAAGAAACTCCATACAGGTGGATTTTTGGAATCACTTGTTTATGAATCATTTGATACTTGCGGACCATGCCTCATGGGCAAGATGATTGAAAGTCCGTTCTCCAAAACAATGGAGCAAGCCAATGACATATTGGAAATAATACATACCGATGTATGCAGTCCGATGAGTGTTGAGGGACGCTGCAGGTATCGTTATTTTTTGACCTTCACAGATGATTTGAGAAGATATGGGTATACCTACTTGATGAAACACAAGTCTGAAACATTTGAAAAGCTCAAGGAATTTCAGAGTGAAGTGGAGAATCATCGTAACAAGAAAATAAAGTTTCCATGATCTGATCATGGAGGCGAATATTTGAGTTATGAGTTTGGCCTTCATTTAAAAATGTGGAATAGTTTCACAACTCATGCCACCTGGAACACCACAACATAATGGTGTGTTCGAACATCGTAACCGTGCTTTATTAGATATGGTGCGATCTATGATGTCTCTTACCAATTTACCACTATCATTTTGGGGTTATGCATTAGAGATAGCTGCACTCACGTTAAATAGGGCACCATCTAAATCCGTTAGGATGACACCGTATGAACTGTGGTTTGGCAAGAAATCTAAGTTGTCATTTCTTAAAGTTTGGGGTTGCGATGCTTATGTGAAATAAGCTTTAGCCTAATAAGCTCGAACCCAAATTGAAGAAATGCGTCTTCATAGGATACCAAAAAGATACCGTTGAGTACACCTTCTATCACAGATCTGAAGGCAAGATCTTTGTTGCTAAGAATGGATCCTTTCTAGAGAAGGAGTTTCGCTCAAATGAAGTGAGTGGGAGGAAAGTAGAACTTGATGAGGTAATTATACCTTCTCTCGAATTGGAAAGTAGCTCATCACGGAAAACCATTCCCGTGATGCCTACACCAACTAGAGAGGAAGCTAATGATGATGATCATGAAACTTCAGATCAAGTTACTACCAAACCTTGTAGGTCAACCAATGCATGTTCCGCACTAGAGTGGTACGGTAATCCTGTTCTGTAAGTCCTGTTACTAGACCATGACGAACCTATGAACTATGAGGAAGCGATGATGAGCCCAGATACCGCAAAATGGCTTGAGGACATGAAATCTGAGATAGGATCCATGTATGAGAACAAACTATGGAGTTTGGTTGACTTTCTCGATGATCGGCAAGCCATTGAGAATAAATGGATCTTCAAGAGGAAGATAGACGCTAATGGTAGTGTTACTATCTACAAAGCTCGACTTGTCGCAAAAGGTTTTCGACGAGTTCAAAGTGTTGACTACGATGTGATTTTCTCACTCGTAGCGATGCTTAAGTCTGTCCGAATCATGTTAGCAATTGCCGTATTTTATGAAATCCGGCAACTGGATGCCAAAACAGCATTCCTTAATGGATTTCTTAAAGAATAGTTGTATATGATGCAACCAAAAGATTTTGTCGATCCTAAAGGTGCTAACAAAGTGTGCAAACTCCAGCAATCCATCTATGGACTGGTGCAAGCATCTCAGAGTTTGAATATACGCTTTGATAAGTTGATCAAAGCATATAGTTTTAAACGGACTTGCGGTGAAGCCTGTATTTACAAGAAAGTGAGTGGGAGCACTACAACCTTTCTGATAAGTGTATGTGGATGACATATTGTTGACTGGAAATGATGTAGAATTTTCTGGAAAGCATAAACGAGTGTTTGAAAGGCGTTTTTCAAAGAAAGACCTCTGTGAAGCTGCTTACATATTGGGCATTAAGATCTATAGAGATAGATCAAGACGCTTGATAAGATTTTTCAACAAGTACATACCTTGACAAGATTTTGAAGTAGTTCAAAATGGAATAGTCAAAGGAGTTCTTGCCTATGTTGCAGGGTGTAAAGTTGAGTAAGACTCAAAACCCGACCATGACAGAACATAGAAAGAGAATGAAAGTCATTCCCTATGCCTCAGCCATAGGTTCTATAATGTATGCTATGTTGTGTACTAGACCTATTGTGTACCTTGCCATGAGTTTGGCAAGGGGGTACGATAGTGATCCAGGAGTGGATCACTGGATAGCAGTCAAAGTTATCCTTAGTTACCTAAAGAGGACTAAGGAAATAATTCTTGGTTATGGTGGTGATAAATAGTTCGTCGTAAAGAGCTACGTCGATGCAAGATTTTACACCGATCCGGATGACTCCGAGTCTCAATCTGGATACATATTAAAAGTGGGAGCAATTTGCTAGAGTAGCTCCATGCAGAGCATTGTAGACGTAGAAATTTGCAAAATACATACAAATCTGAATGTAGCAGACCCATTGACTAAACCTCTCTCGCAAGCAAAACATGATCACACCTTAGTACTCTGTGGGTGTTAATCACATGGCGATGTGAACTAGATTACTGACTCTAGTAAACCCTTTGGGTGTTGGTCACATGGTGATGTGAACCATGGGTGTTAATCACATGATGATGCGAACTATTGGTGTTAAATCACATGGCGATGTGAACTAGATTATTGACTCTAGTGCAAGTGGGAGACTGAAGGAAATATGCCCTAGAGGCAATAATAAAGTTGTAATTTATATTTCCTTATATCATGATAAATGTTTATTATTCATGCTAGAATTGTATTAACCGTAAACTTAGTACATGTGTGAATACATAGACAAAACAAAGTGTCCCTAGGTTGCCTCTACTTGACTAGCTCGTTAATCAAAGATGGTTAAGTTTCCTGACCATGGACATGTGTTGTCATTTGATGAATGGGATCACATCATTAGAGAATGATGTGATGGACAAGACCCATCCGTTAGCTTAGCATAATGATTGTTAAGTTTTATTGCTATTGCTTTCTTCATGACTTATACATATTCTCTAACTATGAGATTATGCAACTCCGAAATACTAGAGGAACACCTTGTGTGCTATCAAACGTCACAACGTAATTGTGTGATTATGAAGATGCTCTACAGGTGTCTCTGAAGGTGTTTGTTGGGTTGGCATAGATCAAGATTAGGATTTGTCACTCCGAGTATTGGAGAGGTATCTCTGGGCCCTCTTGGTAATGCACATCAAATAAGCCTTGCAAGCAATGTGACTAATGAGTTAGTTACGGAATGATGCATTACAGAACGAGTAAAGAGACTTGCCGGTAACGAGATTGAACTAGGTATGAGGATACCGATGATAGAATCTCGGTCAAGTAACATACCGATGACAAAGGGAATAATGTATGTCGTCATTGCGGGTTGACTGATAAAGATCTTCGTAGAATATGTAGGAACCAATATGAGCATCCAGGTTCCGCTATTGGTTATTGACCGGAGATGTGTCTCGGTCATGTCTATATAGTTCTCGAACTCATAGGGTCCGCACGCTTAACGTTGGATGACGATTTGTATTATGAGTTATGTGTTTTAGTGATCGAAGATTGTTTGGAGTCCCGGATGATGTCACCGACATGACGAGGAGTCTTGAAATGGTCGAGAGGTAAAGATTGATATATTGGAAGATGATATTCGGGCACCGGAATGGTTTTGAGTGTTTCGGGTATTTTTCTGGAGTACCGAGGGGTTACCGGAACCCCCCGAGGAAGTAATGGGCCTTCATGGGCCATAGGGGAGAAATAGAGGGGAGCACGCAGGGTGGTGCGCCCCACCCCCAAGGGAGTCCGAATTGGACAAGGGGAGGGGGGTGCGACCCCCTTTCCTCTTTCCCTCTCCCTCTCCCTCTCCTTCCCTTTTCGCTCCTATGAGGAAGGAAAAGGAGCGGGGGCTGAATCCTACTAGGAGTGGAGTCCTAGTAGGACTCCCCCTCTTGGCGCTCCCCCTTGGTGGACAGCCTCCTCCTCCCCTCCTTTATATACGGGGGCAGGGGGCACCCCAAAGCTCATCAGTTGTTCTCTTAGCCGTGTGCGCCCCCCTCCATAGTTTACTCCTTTGGTCATAGTGTCGCAGTGCTTAGGCGAAGCCCTGCATGGATCACATCACCATCACCATTGCCACGCCATCGTGCTGACGACACTCTCCCTTGACCCTCTACTGGATCAAGAGTTCGTGGGACATCATCGAGCTGAACGTGTGCTGAACTCGGAGGTGCCGTATGTTCGGTGCTAGATCGGTTGGATTGTGAAGACGTTTGACTACATCAACCGCGTTAACCTAACGCTTCCGCTTTCAGTCTACGAGGGTACATGGACACATTCTCCCCCTCTCGGTGTCGGATTGTGGGATCCGCAAACCCTTGAGAAGTTCGAACTCTAGGGTGCGTGCGGAGATCTCAACCTACCCAGCATGCCTACTCGCGATCCTCCTAAGCCTAGCGCGTAGAGCTCAAAGGGACAAGAGACACAACAGATTTATCCTGGTTCGGGCCACCGAAGGGTGTAATACCCTACTCCAGCATTTTGGTGGATTGCCTCGAAGGGTTGAGGATGAGCTAGTACAGTGGATGAACAAGCCTCAGCAGGTGAGGTGTTCTTGAGATGGTGTGGTGTATGCTAGTTCTACTTGTTCTGATCCCCTCCCCTTCTATGGTGGTGGCTAGTCCTATTTATAGTGGCCTTGATCCTCTTCCCAAATATGAGTGGGAAGGGATCCCACAACGGCCGGATTTGAAAGGGGACAAGTAGTACAGTCTATCCTGACAAAAGCACTCTTCCCCTGAGAAAAGCCTCTGGTCGTGACACTGCGGTGGACTCGTCGATGACCTCCATCCTGCCGTCCTGGCGGTCTTGGTCTTGTTGCACCAGAATGGAAACCTTTGGTTGATTCCTCGGGACTCCGTGCTACGTGTTGATCTTGCGTTGGTTTTCCTCGAAGAGGAGAGGGTGATGCAGCAATAGTAGCGTAAGTATTTCCTTCAGTTTTTGAGAAACAAGGTATCAATCAATTAGGAGGCTCCTCAAAAGTCCCACGCACCTACACAAACAAACAAAGAACTCGCAACCAACACAATAAAGGGGTTGTCAATCCCTTCACGACCACTTGCGAAAGTGAGATCTAATGAAGATAGTAAGATAAGACAAATATTTTTTTGGTATTTTATAATATAGATGCAAAAAGTAAAGATGCAAATAAAAGTAGATTGGAAGCAAATATGATAAGAGATAGACCCGAGGGCCATAGGTTTCACTAGTGGCTTCTCTCGAGATAGCATAAGTATTACGGTGGGTGGACAAATTACTGTTGAGCAATTGATAGAAAAGCGAATAATTATGAGATTTTCTACGCATGATCATGTATATAGGCATCACGTCCGTAACAAGTAGACCGACTCCTGCCTGCATCTACTACTATTACTCCACACATCGACCGCTATCCAACATGCATCTAGAGTATTAAGTTCATAAGAACAGAGTAACGCATTAAGCAAGATGACATGATGTAGAGGGATAAACTCAAGAAATATGATATAAACCCCATCTTGTTATCCTCGATGGCAACAATACAATACGTGCCTTGCAACCCTTTCTATCACTGGGTAAGGACACCGCAAGATTGAACCCAAAGCTAAGCACTTCTCCCATGGCAAGAAAGATCAATCTAGTAGGCCAAACCAAACTGATAAATCAAAGAGACTTGCAAAGATAACTCAATCACACATAAAAGAATTCAGAGAAGATTCAAATATTATTCATAGATAAACTTGATCATAAACCCACAATTCATCGGATCTCGACAAACACACCGCAAAAAGAGTTTACATCGAATAGATCTCCACAAGAGAGGGGGAGAACATTGTATTGAGATCCAAAAAGAGAGAAGAAGCCATCTAGCTAATAACTATGGACCCGTAGGTCTGTGGTAAACTACTCACAACTCATCAGAGGGGCAAGGATGTTGATGTAGAAGCCCTCCATGGTCAATTCCCCCTCTGGCAGAGTGCCGGCGAAGGCTCCAAGATGAGATCTCGCGGATACAGAAGGTTACAATGGTGGAAATTGTGTTTCGTCTGCCCCTGGATGTTTTTGGGGTACGTAGGCTTATATAGGTGGAAGAAGTACGTCGGTGGCCGCCCGAGGGGCCCACGAGACAGGGGGCGCGCCCTATACATGGGGGGGGGGGCGCCCTCCTATCTCGTGGGAGCCTCGGCTGCTTCTTCACTTGCACTCCAAGTCCTCTGGATCACGTTCGTTCCAAAAATCACGCTCCCAAAGGTTTCATTCCGTTTGGACTCCGTTTGATATTCCTTTTCTTTGAAATACTGAAATAGGCAAAAAAACAACAATATGGGCTGGGACTCCGGTTAGTAGGTTAGTCCCAAAAATGATATAAATGTGTAAAATAAAGCCCATAAACATCCAAAAGGGGTAATATAATAGCATGGAACAATAAAAAATTATAGATATGTTGGAGACGTATCAAGCATCCCCAAGCTTAATTCCTGCTCGTCCTCGAGTAGGTAAATGATAAAAAAGAAATTTTTGATGTGGAATGCTACCTAGCATAATTCTCAATGTAATTTTCTTTATTGTGGCATGAATGTTCAGATCCAAATGCTTCAAAATAAAAGTTCATATTGATAAAAGAAATAGTAACACTTCAAGCATACTAATCAAAGTAATCATGTCTTCTCAAAATAACATGGCAAAAGAAAGTTCATCCCTACAAAATCATATAGTTAGGCTATGCTTCATTTTCATCACACAAAAATGTTCCCAACTTCTATACCCCCGATGACAAGCCAAGCAATTGTTTCATACTTAAATAATCTCAATCTTTTTCAACCTTCACACAATACATGAGCATGAGCCATGGATATAGCACTATGGGTGGAATAGAATATGATGATGGGAATTGTGTGGAGAAGACAAAAAAGGAGAAAGTCTCACATTGACGAGGATAATCAACGGGCTATGGATATGCCCATCAATTGATGTCAACATGAGGAGTAGGGATTGCCATGCAACGGATGCACTAGATCTATAACTGAATGCTTAACAAAAGAAAACTAGTGGGTGTGCATCCAACTTGCTTGCTCACGAAGACCTAGGGCATTTGAGGAAGCCCATCGTAGGAATATACAAGCCAAGTTCTATAATGAAAAATTCCCACTAGTATGAAAAAGACAACTTATGAGACCCACTATATGAAAAACATGGTGCTACTTTGAAGCACAAAAATATGAGACTCACTACATGAAGAACAAGGTGCTACTTTGAAGCACAAGTGTGGAAAAAGAGATAGTAACATTGCCCTTTTTATTTATTTTCTTTTTTCTTTTTTTGGGCCTTTCTTTTTTATCCTTTTGGCCTTTCTTTTTTTTTCTTTTTTTTTCTTTGGGCAATGTTCTAATAATGATGATCATCACACTTCTATTGATTACAACATATGAATTACAACTCGAAACTAGAATAAGATATGACTCTATATGAATGCCTCCGGCGGTGTACCGGGATCGTGCAATGAATCAAGAGTGACATGTATGAAAAATAATGCATGGTGGCTTTGCCACAAATACGATGTCAACTACATGATCATGCAATGGCAATATGACAAAAGTAAAGTATGTCATGATGATGATGAACGGAACGGTGGAAAGTTGCATGGCAATATATCTCAGAATGGCTATGGAAATGCCATAGTAGGTAGGTAATGGTGGTTGTTTTGAGGAAGATATAAGGAGGTTTATGTGTGATAGAGCGTATCGTATCACGGGGTTTGGATGCACCGGCGAAGTTTGCACCAACTCTCAAGGTGAGAAAGGGCAATGCACGGTACCGAAGAGGCTAGCAACGGCGGAAAGGTAAAAGTGCGTATAATCCATGGACTCAACATTAGTCAAAAGAACTCATATACTTATTGCAAAAATTTAGAAGTCATCAAAAATCAAGTACTACGTGCATGCTCCTAGGGGGATAGATTGGTAGGAAAAGACCATCGCTCGTCCCCGACCGCCACTCATAAGGATGCACAAGCCAGGTACACTTCATGTTTCAAATTTGTTACACAACTTTAACCACACGTGCATGCTACGGGACTTGCTAACTTCAACACAAGCATTCTATAAATTCATAATCACCGGACTAGCATGACTTTAATATCACTACCTCCATATGTCAAAACAATTATCAAGTATCAAATTGATCATAGCATCCAATTCACTTTCTATGATAGTTTTTATTATACCCAACTTGGATGCCTACCATTCTAGGACCAATTTTTATAACCATAGAAAATACCATGCTGTTCTAAAAGACTCTCAAAAATATATAAGTGAAGCATGAGAGACTAGTAATTTCTTCAAAATTAAGACACCACCGTGCTCTAAAAGATATAAGTGAAGCACTAGAGCAAAAACTATCAAACTCAAAAGATATAAGTGAAGCACATAGAGTATTCTAGCAAATTCTAATCAAATAGGCTTCTCCCAAAAGGTGTGTACAGCAAGGATGATTTGGTAAACTAAAAAGCAAAGACTAATATAATACACGACGCTCCAAGCAAAACACATATCATGTGGCGAATAAAAATATAGTTCAGAGTAAAGTTACCAATGAACGAAGACGAAAGAGGGGATGCCTTCCCGGGGCATCCCCAAGCTTAGGATTTTGGCTATCCTTGAATATCTTGGGGTGCCTTGGGCATCCCCAAGCTTAGGCTCTTGCCACCCTTTATTCCATAGTCCATAAAAGCTTTACCCAAAACTTGAAAACTTCACAACACAAAACTCAACAGGAAATCTTATAAGCTCCATTAGTGAAAGAAAACAAAACCACCACATAAGATACTGTAATGAACTCATTATTTATTTGTTTTGGTGTTAAAACTACTGTAATCCAACTTCTCTATGGTTTAAAAACTAATTTACTAGCCATAGATGCATCAAAATAAGCAAACAACACACGAAAAACAGAATCTGTCAAAAACAGAACAGTCTGTAGCAATATGTAACTAACGCAAACTTCTGGAACTTTAAAACTCCTACCAAAATAGGAAGTCCTGGAAAATTTGTTTATTGATCAGAATAAAAAAGAATCAACACAAAATCACGTTCCTGTGATTTAACAAAATTATATTCGTGCGCGCAAATTTTCTGTTTTTCAGCAGAATCAAATCAACTATCATCATAGGTTATCCTATAGGTTCTACTTGGCACAAACACTAATTAAAAGATAAAGTTACATCTAAACAGAAGGTAGATGCAAGATTTATTACTAAACAGGAGCAAAAACAAAAAACATAAAGAAAACTGGGTTGCCTCACAACTAGCGCTATCGTTTAACGCCCCTAGCTAGGCATAAAAGCGAAGATAGATCTAACGAGTGTCATCTTGTATTTTCAGTTTTTTAGCGGAGTCATGCTCGAATCTGGGAGGTTCTTTCCGCTTCCCTTCATACTCAGAAATTTTTAGATCTAAAGAATCCAACTGCTTATTGCAAAGAGTAATCAACATATTTATGCGGTGAAGATTTCCGCTAACACTTTTAAGAGGCTCAAGAGACTTTTGTAATATTTTTGTTACTTTGCAAATCTTTCCAAACACTTGGGTTTCTTCTTGGGTAGGATGTGATCCTCCCTTTTGAGGTAGTGTTCCCACTATTCCCTCTATAATTTCATGCGCAATACTGGGATCAATTTCAATGAAATTTCCCTTGGCAATGCAATCCAAGAGTTGTCTATGCGTCATATTTAACCCAACATAAAAATTACGAAGAAGAATTCTAAAGTTCACCTCTAGGGTTCACTTGCGATAAGATACTATCATCCTATACCAAGCATCTTTTAAGTTTTCTCCTTGCCTTTGCTTTAAGTGAAGAACTTCAAACTCGGGAGACATAGGAGCAGATAAGGAACTAGACATAATGACAAGCAAACAAAAGGCAAGCGAAAAAGAGAGAGGAGATTGGGAAAGAGAGGGCGAATAAAACGGCAAGGGTGAAGTGGGGGAGAGTAAAACGAGAGGCAAATGGAAAATAATGTAAATGCGAGGGATATGGGTTTGGTATGGGTACTTGGTATGTCTTGACTTGAGCGAAGACCTCCCCGACAATGGCGCCAGAAATCCTTCTTGCTACATCTTGAGCTTGCGTTGGTTTTCCTCGAAGAGGATAGGGTGATGCAGCAATAGTAGCGTAAGTATTTCCCTCAGTTATTGAGAACCAAGTTATCAATCCAGTAGGAGGCTCCTCAAAAGTCCCACGCACCTACACAAACAAACAAAGAACTCGCAACCAACGCAATAAAGGGGTTGTCAATCCCTTCACGGCCACTTGCGAAAGTGAGATCTAATAAAGATAGTAAGATAAGACAAATATTTTTTTGGTATTTTATAACATAGATGCAAAAAGTAAAGATGCAAATAAAAGTAGATTGGAAGCAAATATGATAAGAGATAGACCCGGGGGCCATAGGTTTCACTAGTGGCTTCTCTCAAGATAGCATAAGTATTACGGTGGGTGAACAAATTACTGTCGACCAATTGATAGAAAAGCGAATAATTATGATATTATCTATGCATGATCATGTATATAGGCATCACGTCCGTAACAAGTAGACCAACTCCTGCCTGCATCTACTACTATTACTCCACACATCGACCGCTATCCAGCATGCATCTAGAGTATTAAGTTCATAAGAACAGAGTAACACATTAAGCAAGATGACATGATGTAGAGGGATAAACTCAAGAAATATGATATAAACCCCATCTTGTTATCCTTGATGGCAACAATACAATATGTGCCTTGCAACCCTTTCTGTCACTGGGTAAGGACACCGCAAGATTGAACCCAAAGCTAAGCACTTCTCCCATGGCAAGAAAGATCAATCTAGTAGGCCAAACCAAACTGATAAATCGAAGAGACTTGCAAAGATAACTCAATCACACATAAAAGAATTCAGAGAAGACTCAAATATTATTCATAGATAAACTTGATCATAAACCCACAATTCATCAGATCTCGACAAACACACCGCAAAAAGAGTTTACATTGAATAGATCTCCACAAGAGAGGGGGTGTCGGGGAAACTGATCCTCGAACACCTATGGGACCGGCGGACCGAGCCCCTTTCGGTTCAGCGGGGGGTGGAGGTCGCACGAAGAGCAGATCGAGGCGATGCACACGAGCAGTTTACCCAGCTTCGGAGCTCCCCGGAGAGATAATACTCCTACTGCTGCTTGTTTGTGTATTTCCAATTCTTGCTCGGGAGCGATGAGGGCTACCAGACCGAGCGTGAGAGTCTTCTTGGCTTTCGAATGAGCCGAACCCCTTCTACGTTGCGCATGGGCCTCCTTTTATATGCTCAAGGGGTCACCGACAGGTGGCAACGCAGGAAAAAGGGCAAAAATGGAAGAAGAATGCGGTAGGTACAACTACCTATACTGTAGATACAGTGTATCACACCTAACTCTGACGGCAGGGGACAAGGGCATTAAATGCCTGTCTGTGTCGCCCAAACAATGCAAACAGAGACCGTCAGGGGCGCCACCGATCGCCACGATGGCCTTCTTGTCAGCGCCGCTTGCCACCATGCACCCCTGGCTGCACAGCCTCTCGCCACGCGTGCCTGGAAGGGCCCCAGGGCGACACGTGGGTGGATGTGCTGGAGCGTGGGTGCGGAGTGGCCGCTTGTCACGGCAAGTGCCTTGCCGCGGTCGTTTTCTTGTCGGGCCCGGGAGCTTGTCGTTCACCGAGCCTTGCCGGGACGCATGGCGCGTCGCGGCAAGCTTTCTTGAGATGCCTTGGCTGGTCTTCCCGGCAAGCTCCTCTTGCCGGGGCCTTGTCTTCTTAGCTCGAATACTTTGTTCTTGAATGGCTTCCCGGCAAGCTCCTCTTGCCGGGGTCTTGTCTCCTGAGGAGCCACGGAGGATCTTGGCGGTCGCCTGGCAAGCCTTGCCGCGGGGTGCTGCGACTGCCCGTGCACAAGTTCGGGATACTAGGGTACCCCTACTCTAGTACACTGACAGGATCCCCCGGGCCTGGGCCACACATGGTGCCGAGCGCTGCTGGGCCAGGCCCAAAACAGGGCACGGGCACGCGCGGCCTCGGTCGTGCCGTTTCCTACTCCGTATCCACCGCGCCCTCCCGAACGGCACGCGTCGAATGCGGCGTCGTGGGAGAGATCATGGGTGGTTTCTTTATTCGGAAAAGCGTAACGTTCGCCCCCTCCCTCTTTATAAGCAGAGGAAGTAGAGGCAGTCGCCCATCTCGCCGGTTACTACTCCAAAATCTCCGCCGCTCCCCCCCCCCTCTGAGAGAGAGCAGCGCTCCGCCCCCCCATCTCCGTCGTCGCCACCAACGCCGTCGATCTCCTCCACCACCTTCGCCATGGCCCCGAAGATCGGGAAGGTCGCGAAGTCGGCTGAGGCGCTGCGGCTCGAGGCACTGCGGAAGGAGCGGGCCACTTTCCCCTTCGAGCTCGCCGCGGCGGAGCTGAGGGAGTGGTTCTACCTCTTCTAGTCGACGGAGACGCGAGCGCATCCGCGTACGAAGGTACTCTCCGCCGCCGCTTCGAAACGGGCCCCATACGGATATCCCTTCTTCCCACTGTTCTTCTACTGCGGGCTCTGCCCGCCCTTCTCGGAGTTTTTCTGTGATATCATGAACACCTACGGGTTTCACCTCCTTGACTTCACCCCCAACACCGTTCTGACCATGGCAGTTTTCGCACATCTCTGCGAAAACTTTGTCGGAGTCCACCCAAATGTAGCCGGTGTACTAGAGTAGGGGTACCCTAGTATCCCGAACTTGTGCACGGGCAGTCGCAGCACCCCGCGGCAAGGCTTGCCAGGCGACCGCCAAGATCCTCCGTGGCTCCTCAGGAGACAAGACCCCGGCAAGAGGAGCTTGCCGGGAAGCCATTCAAGAACAAAGTATTCGAGCTAAGAAGACAAGGCCCCGGTAAGAGGAGCTTGCCGGGAAGACCAGCCAAGGCGTCTCAAGAAAGCTTGCCGTGACACGCCATGCCTCCCGGCAAGGCTTGGTGAACGACAAGCTCCCGGGCCCGACAAGAAAACGACCGCGGCAAGGCACTTGCCGCGACAAGCGGCCACTCCGCACCCACGCTCCAGCACATCCACCCACGTGTCGCCCTGGGGCCGTTCCAGGCACGCGTGGCGAGAGGCTGTGCAGCCAGGGGTGCACGGTGGCAAGCATCGCTGACAAGAAGGCCATTGTGGCAATCGGTGGCACCCCTGACGGTCTCTGTTTGCACCGTTTGGGCGACACAGACGGGCATTTAATGCCCTTGTCCCCTGCCGTCAGAGTTAGGTGTGATACATTGTATCTACAGTATAGGTAGTTGTACCTACCGCATTCTTCTTCCATTTTTGCCCTTTTGCCTACGTTGCCACCTGTCGGTGACCCCTTGAGCATATAAAACGAGGCCCATGCGCAACATAGAAGGGGTTCGGCTCATTCGAAAGCCAAGAAGACTCTCATGCTCGGTCTGGTAGCCCTCATCGCTCCCGAGCAGGAACTGGAAATACACAAACAAGCAGCAGTAGGAGTATTATCTCTCCGGAGAGCTCCGAAGCTGGGTAAACTGCTCGTGTGCATCGCCTCGATCTGCTCTTCGTGCGACCTCCGCCCCCCGCCGAACCGAAAGGGGCTCGGTCCGCCGGTCCCATAGGTGTTCGAGGATCAGTTTCCCCGACATCTTTGGCGCGCCAGGTAGGGGGCGTCGAGATTGTGTGAACCTGATCCGGCATGTACACGGGCTAGACCTTCATTATCTTCATCAACATGCCACCGAAGAAGAAGGCTTCGGAGGCAGCTGTTCCGTCCGCGTCTATCCCGCCGCCACCGGAGCAAGCGGGCGGTGGGGTAGACGCCGGCGGAAGAACGGGCGTCGACGAGGGTGCTCACAGTGCTGCCAAGTCCAAGGACAAGGCTGCACAGACCTTGGCGTCCGTACGCGCACCGCGCCCATCTCAGGAGGCGCGGGACCAACAGCGTCATGGTATTCGCAGTACCATACGTTCGTTGGGCCAAGATCAAGCTGGTGGATCTCGCGGAGTTCAAGACCAGCATGCACGCCAGCATGCTGGCCCGAGCGAGGCCCGGTCGCCTGGACGGGATACTGCTCCTTCTCACATAGTTAGAAGTCCGAGCATATCCCGCTCCTCGCACCGTTCGCCACTACCGCCCACCACTCCAGCAGAAGGTTTGGCGCGAGCCCAACTGCTCCTGGATTACCCTCCAATGGCGGACAAGACCGACGAGTGGAGGGCCACCATTCAGAGTCTCATTGGCTTCGCCAATGGCGACACTACGTGGCAACCAAGCACCTTGTTGCCGCGGCAAGATTGCCGGACGCGAACCGATGGCGACAAGACCAATGGGGGTGCAACCTCCATGCACTCTCCACCCCGAAGGCCAAGATCGCCGACTCATCGGATCCACCCCGACAGCGACTCCACCGCGTCATCGGATCCAAGAGCTCGTCGCGATCAGCGCCAAGTCCTTCACGAATGACAGCAAGAGGACACTCGTACTCGCATCGAGCGCCGAAGAGAAGCGCGGCGTCAAACTGACCAGCGCGCTGGGCCCCCTGTCGACATGCATGCGCCAGGGGAACCAGGCGACTTTCCGTACGCGGTAGGTTGCCCTGCGTTTACTCGTGAGCTACGGCAAGTCCAGTGGCCCAGCAAGAAGAATTTCAAACCAGATGTACCGGAGAAGTACGACGGCAAGTCGCATCCGTCGGAATTCCTCAGCATCTACACCATCGCGGTGCAGGCTGCCGGGGGACGAGACGACAAGATCCTTGCCAACTACTTCCCGCTGGTGCTCAAGCCTAACGTCAGATCCTGGCTCATGCACTTGCCGGACAACTCCATTTCCTCTTGGGCAGATCTATGCCATCAGTTTGTCGGCGCCTTTACAGGCGGCCACAAGCCCCATGGCCAAGAGAGTGACCTTCATCTGCTCGCCCAGATGGAAGGAGAGCCCCTGCGCAAGTATATTCAGAGATTCAGCCGTGTGCAGCACAACATCCCAGATGTCCACCCTGCCGCGGTAATCAGCGCGTTCCATTAGAACGTGTGAAACCGCAGGATGCGGGAGCAGATGGCGATGTGCAAGATCAGAGACATCAGTGAGCTATATGCCCTGGCCGACAAGTGTGCACGTGCTGAAGAGGGGAGGAAACTCCCCGGAGAGAATACAGGAGCAGGAGGGTCTGACAGTGAGGATGCTGCCCCGGCAAAGAAAGGCCGGCGGCGAAACAACAGGAAGAAAAAGGGCAAAGAAGTGCTAGTTGTTGAGCAGTCCGGCAACGGAGGTGGCGCCAAGAAAGCTAAAAATGGTAGCTCCAGCAAGGAGATCCAGGCTGTGGCGGCCGCCGACAAGCAAGACGGCTCCGGCAAGCAGTATTGCAAGATCCACCACACCAAGGGACATGATCTTCAGAGCTGCAAGAAAGTCGAGCAGCTTGTCGAGGAGCAGAAAGCTGAGTACGAGCGACGCGACAAGGAGAAGGCCCAGGAAGGTGCTGGAGGAGCTGGCAAGAAACGCCCCGGCCAGGGAGGACGCCGAGGCAAGGCCAAGCAGCGGCAAGGAGACAGACCTCCCCGCGGCCGCGACAAGGATGAAGATGAAGACGATGATGAAGATATGGATGATGATGAGACTGATGAGCAGGAGTTCCAGAAAGCCACAGAGGTCCTGTGCGTTGACGGCGGTGCTTCCCTGCATACTTCACACCGTCAACTCAAGAAATGGATGCGAGAAGTCAATGCAGCGGAACCATCCATGGAGTCACGCAGGCCTCTGAAATGGTCCAGCACGCATATCATCTTTGATATTAAGGATCACCCAGATCGCATAACTGCGGTCGGGTGCTTGCCGATGTTGGTTTCACCAACTATCCGCAACCTCAAGGTCACAAAGATGCTAGTTGACGGCGGGGCCGGCTTGAACCTGATCTCCTCCGTGGTCCTCCAGAAACTCCAGATCCCTGACAGCGAGCTAAAAGAGACCGGCACGTTCCAAGGAATCAACCCGGGAAGGAGCAAGCCGAAGGGAAAGATCATGCTGTCGGTGACATTTGGCAGCGAGCTGAACTTCAGAACTAAGAGGGTCACTTTTGACGTTGCTGACTTTCCATTGCCCTACAATGGGATTCTTGGCCGTCCAGCACTCGCCAAGTTCATGGCAGCCTCTCACTATGCATACAACATGCTCAAGATGCCAGGCCCGATAAGTGTCATCTTTGTCCTTGGCGACAAGAAGGATGCCCTTATCTGCGCCGACAAGACCTACCGGGAAGCAGCAGCCGCAACAGATCGCTGATCACTTGCCGTTGAAGCTCCCGGGAGGAAGAAGAAGACCAAGTCCGGCAAGAGCTTTGATGCCCACTCCGGCAAGCGCACCTCTTCGGAGTGCTGCGCTACCGTCAAGGACGCACCATCGAGCTCCACCGACAAGTGTAAGAAGATGATGGCAGCTCCACCAGAGACCAAGAAGGTGTCCGCCAAGGAGGACGGCACTGGTGGTACCTTCACCATCAGTGCCACTCTTGACCCTAAATAGGAAACCGCGCTCATTGCTTTCCTGCGGGCGAACGTCGACGTGTTTGCATGGCAACCGTTTGATATCCCCGGTGTTCCCAGGAAAGTAATTGAGCACCACCTAGCCGTTTGTCCTCATGCACGGCCCGTCAAGCAGAAAGTCAGGAAACAAGCAGCGGAGCGCCAAAAGTTCATCGCAGAAGAAATCAAGAAGTTGGAAGCAGCGGGCCTTGTCAAAGGAGTGCTCCATCCTACGTGGTTGGCCAATCCTGTAGTCGTGCGCAAGGCTAACGGAAAATGGAGGCTTTGTATCGATTTCACCGATGTCAATAAAGCTTGTCCCAAAGACCCATTTCCCTTGCCGCGCATTGACCAGATTGTTGACTCCACGGCCGTATGTGATTTTCTTTCATTTCTTGATGCATACTCAGGATACCATCAGATCTTCATGGCAGAAGAGGATGAGGAGAAAAACGCATTCATCACCCCATGTGGCACATACTATTTCGTACGGATGCCTTTTGGTTTAAAGAATGCTGGTTCAGCATTTGCAAGGGTAGTTCATGTCGCTTTTGAGCCACAAATACACAGAAATGTAGAAGCCTACATGGATGATATAGTGGTCAAGAGCAAGGACAAGGCTACTCTGATTCAAGATTTAGACGAAACTTTTGCAAATCTGCACAAGATCAACCTCAAACATAACCCCGAGAAGTGCGTGTTTGGAGTCCCCTCCGGCAAGCTTCTTGGGTTCTTCGTGTCTCAGCGGGGAATTGAAGCCAATCCCGACAAGATCAAGGCCATCGAGCAGATTGAAGCATCGAAGTGCATCAAGGATGTACGAAGACTTGCCGGTTGCGTGGCTGCTCTCAGCAGGTTTATCTCTCGCTCTGCTGAGCGCGCCCTGCCATTTTTCAAAATATTGAAAAAGGCAGGTCCAATGAAATGGACTCCGGAAGCGGAGGCTGCGCTGCAGGACTTGAAGAGGTACCTGTCCTCCACTCCAATACTTGTCGCACCTAAGCCACAAGAGAAGTTGCTGCTGTATCTAGCGGCAACCAATCAAGTGATTAGTGCTGCGTTAGTGGCAGAGAGGGAGGCGGATGATGAGCCAGCAACCACGGCAAGTGCATCCAGCGACAAGCAGGAGGCTTCGCCGACAAGCTCTTGTCCCGACAAGGATGGATCTGCGCAGGAGCGCGAAGAGGTGCAGAAGAAAATGGTGCAGCGCCCAGTTTACTTTGTCAGCTCCCTTCTGCAGGGCACTAGGTCAAGGTACTCTGGTGTGCAGAAGTTGCTTTTCGGCCTCCTCATGGCCTCAAGAAAGCTGCGCCATTACTTTCAGGCACATGAGATCACAGTTGTCACTCGTTTTCCACTGAAGAGGATACTGCAGAATCCAGAAGCAACAGGCAGGATCGTCGAGTGGGCACTAGAACTGTCAAGCTTTGGCCTCAAGTTTGAGAGCACTTCAACTATCCAAAGTAGAGCATTGGCAGAGTTCATAGCAGAGTGGACGCCAACACCAGATGAAGAAATTCCAGAAACGAGCATCCCCGTCAAGGAGGCAGGCAAAGAGCGGCTGATGTACTTTGATGGTGCCTTCTCGCTGCAAGGCGCCGGTGCTGGCGTGCTGCTTGTCGCACCCACTAGAGAGCACCTCAAGTACGTAGTCCAGATGCACTTTCCCAAGGAGCAAGCAACAAACAATACTGCAGAGTATGAAGGTTTGCTTGCCGGTCTTAGGATCGCAGCAGACCTTGGGATAAAGAAGCTCATTGTCAGGGGTGACTCACAGCTTGTCGTCCGCCAAGTGAACAAGAATTATCAGAGTCCGTTGATGGAAGCTTACGTTGATGAAGTGAGAAAGCTAGAAGAGCACTTTGACGGCCTGCAGATGGAGCATGTTCCAAGAGCTCAGAACGAAATTGCTGATGGCTTGTCAAAGTGCGCCGCACTAAAGTTACCTGTGGAACCAGGGATCTTTGTGCTCAAGCTGAATCAACCATCCGTGACACCATCAACCGGACAGAGCAAGAAGAAGAAGTTGATTTCTGGTGGCTACTTTCCGGCAGAGCTTCCCGAAGCCGCCGCCAAGAAGGTCCCCAAGATCAACGCCAAGAGTGCTGAGGAGCAGTCTGCTCCGGCAAGCCTTAGGGTTTGTTCCATTCAAGCAGACGCTCCCGACAAGTTTTGCTCCGGCAAGCTTGCCGGGGAACATCAAGCTCCGGCTGGGCCGCCCGCCCTTGCCGTGGAAGCGGATGTTCCCGCAGCAGCAGATGTGCCTTTAGTCCTTGTTGTCGAGCCGCAAGCTCCAGCATGGGCGCAGCAGATTGTCCATTTCCTTCAGACAGGAGAACTTCCCGAAGAGCAAGAAGAAGGGGAAAGATTAGCCTGGCAGTCAAGTATGTACAAGTTTGTCGACAACACACTATACAGAATAAGACTCAACGGTGTGAAATTGAAGTGTATTCGCCGGGAAGAGGGACAACAGCTGTTGGCAGAGATACATGGAGGCATATGTGGTCACCACATTGGCGCAAGAGCACTTGCCGGCAAAGCGTTCCGGCAAGGTTTCTTTTGGCGGACAGCCCTCCAGGATACAACTGCACAAGTAACCAAGTGTGAAGCGTGCCAGTTCCATTCCAAGCAGATACACCAGCCAGCTCAAGCTCTCCAGACGATCCCTTTATCCTGGCCATTTTCGGTCTGGGGGCTCGACATCCTCGGCCCCTTCCCCCGAGCTGTCGGGGGCTTTGAGTACTTGTACGTTGCAATCGACAAGTTCACAAAGTGGCCGGAAGTGGAACCGGTGACGAAGGTGACAAAACAGTCAGCAGTCAAGTTCTTCAGGTCGATTGTTTTCCGTTTCGGGATCCCTAACAGGATCATTACCGACAACGGCACACAGTTCACGAGCCGCACCTTCATGCAGTACGTCCAAGATCTTGGCGCCAATGTCTGCTTCGCTTCTGTTGCTCATCCGAGAAGCAACGGTCAAGCGGAGAGGGCAAATGCTGAAGTGATGCGCAGGCTCAAGACCAGAACTTTCGACAGGCTGCACAAGTGCGGATAGAACTAGATCGAGGAGCTGCCGGTGGTTCTTTGGTCGATCAGGACGACGCCAAATCAAGCCACTGGCCAGACACCTTTCGCTCTAGTCTATGGAGCAGAGGCAGTTCTCCCCACGGAACTCGTATACGGGTCACCTCGAGTGCTCGCTTATGATGAGCTTGAGCAAGAGCAGCTGCGACAAGATGACGCGCTACTCCTTGAGGAGGATCGTCTTCAGGCCGCTGTACGAGCTGCTCGATATCAGCAAGCTTTGCGCCGCTACCATAGCCGCAAAGTTAGCGCCAGAAGTTTCGAGGAAGGCGACCTTGTTCTTCGGCGTGTTCAGTCCGCCAAGAATTCCAACAAGTTGACGCCGAAGTGGGAAGGCCCTTATCAGGTGAAACGAGTCACTAGGCCTGGCGTTGTCCGCCTTGAGACCGAAGATGGCATTCCGGTGAGCAACTCCTGGAACATTGAACATCTTCGTAAGTTTTACCCATAGGGCGCGGTTGCCGGAAGCTGTTCCGGCAACCACCTTTTGTACAAGTCTTGCCGCTGTTGCATGTAATCCTTCGTACAAAGCCGGGCACAGACCCCGTGCATAAATAAAGCTCATGTGCTCCACACATCTTGTCAATTTCATGCTTTCTTCCTTTTTGCATGTATTATCTAACACCTTGTGCAGCACCTGCCTCCGGTAAGCAATAACGAGTTGTAAGGCTCCATATCTTTATTTTCTCTTCTTTTTCTTTCTTAAAAGAAGGAAAGGTTCCCTCGCACACAAGTTTGCCGGGGGGGAGGGAAGATAATGGTATGGACCAGGCGTCGTTGAAGAAAAGTTTCGCCTTGTCGGGAAGCAAACGATAGAAAAGCTAAGTTGCCAAAGCTTGACCAATCAAATTTTAAACTTTTAAGTTATCTTCCTCGAACGACCGTACTTTGTATGGAAAACCTATGCGCGGAGGAACCGACTCGTAGCTAGTTGCGCCCTTACTTTGTTTCGAGTCCGCTCAACAACTTAAGTGAGCTGCAACTAGTTGCGACAAGGTTGCTTGTCGGTAGCGGCACCGCCAGCAGGCTGCTGACGTCCCGCACTCAGCGCTCACGGCAAGGGTGCCTGCGCCGGCAAGTTCCCTAAAAAGCGTAGGGTAAAAACATACAAAGGAAGGAATAAAGTAAAGGAAATAACATAGCAGTCAATACCCAAAATAAAGTTATATTACAAGATAGCTTGCCGCAACTCTAACGGGTTGTTATCGTAACATGACTAGCAGCGGCAAGAAAAGAAGAAAACGGGCGGCCTAATCTACGCGGCCACCATCGACCCTCTTGACCTCATTCACCTTGTCCACAATGGGTGCGACAAGGGCCTTGAGCGCTTCCAGATCAGCATCCACCGGCAGCTTCTTGAGGACGTTGGTGAAGTTGAGGCCTGGATTGCGGAAGGCCACTTTCACCAACACCTTCTCCAGAACTCTGGCGCAGATCGTGCGTGACTCGTCGGCCAGCTGCTTTGGGATCTTTTCTCGGAGCTGTTGGAGGGCTGTCGCCACCCCCAGCTGCGCCAGCTCCCCGTCAATGACTGCAGCAATGTTCACGAGGCCCTCCGTCCAGAGCTCCACCGTCTCCTTGAAGGTGTTCTGGGTTTCAGCGGCCCTCTTCAGCAGCGCTTCGTTGCCCTTGATCTCCTCCTTCAAGGCCACCTCCCGCTCCTTGGCACCGTCCAGCGTCTGAGTCAAGGTGGCCAGCTTCAGCTCAAGGTCAGCATTGGAGTCCTTGGCGGAGCTTAGCTCCTTGCTCCTCTCGGCAAGGAGACCCTACAGCTCGCCGTGAGCGGCGGCATCCTTCTCGCGCTCAAGCTTGAGCGCGGCAAGCTCCTCGCCGCTCGCCTTCAGATCAGCCTCCAGCTGCGCCACCTTCGTCTCCAGCTCCTTCTTGGCGGCCTCGGCAGCCGCAGCAGCGTCCTTTGCTTCCTTGAGAGCCCCGCCAAGTGCTTGCTCGCGCGCGGCAAGATCCTCCTCGTGGCTGTTGAGGTTAACTTTCCGCTGCGCCAGCTCGCCTTCTTGCGCAAATAGCTTCTCGCCGGCAAGCCGCTGCTGCTCTTCGGCTTCGGCCTTCTCAAGAATGAATGCCTTCCGCGCCTCGACGAGCTGCGCCCGCTCCTCTGCAATGGACCGGAGAGCTTCCTAATTGCGCTCCCGGAGCTCCTCCGCGCGCTTCTCAATGTCTGCTCCCGCCTGCGCAACAAGTGCTTCCCGGGACTCCACCTTGGCTTGTCGGGCGCGGTACAGTGACACTAGCTTCCGGAGCAGCTGCTCCTCCTCAGACTCGCTGCTGCTACTGCTTGGCGCGTCAACCAGTGTCAGCCCAGCAGAGGCGAGCACCTCCCCGTCAAAAGCTTCTCCTTCAACCGGCGCCCTGGAGCTTGAAGCCCAGGGGAGCTTGATGAAGACTCCGTCGCCGGCCTTCAGATAGGCGCCGGGCTGGGGCTCCTCGGAGCCTGGCGCTGCGGCAGCGGCGGAGGGATCGGCGGTCGGTGTAGCGCCTGGCGCTCCTGCGGCCTCAGGGCCGTCAGTGCGATCGCTGGATCCCTCGCCAGCTTCTGCGGTGGCAGCCTTGGTTGCCTCTTCGCCGGCGGGCTCGTCAGCGCCGGCTCCTTCTTCAGTGGCCGCGGCATCATCAGTATCGCCGCGCACGTCCTCCTCGCCGCCCGCCTCGGTTTCCATCGGCTCCGTGGAAGGTGGATCTGACGACCGGAGAAGGAGAAGAAGTCAAGCAAATATTCAAAAAGAAAAGTCAGAAGAAGAACACAAGGGAAGTTTCAAGCAAGGGATTACCTGTACTCGGATCCATGATCATGGGCTCCACCACCATGGGATCGCTGGTGCTGCCCCTTGCCGGAGACTCCTCCCTTGCTGGAGATTCCTCCCTTGCCGGAGAACGCTCCCTTGCCGGGGAATCCCCCCTTGGCGTTGTAGTGGAAGCAGATGGCACGTCGGAGGCGGTTTCCGAGCCCTCCTGGTGAAGCTGTTCTGCTCCTACACAAACAAACCAACAGTCGGATGTCAGCAAAGAAAAGAACACCCATGCGCGCCCAACAGCGGGAAATAAGCTGTATACTTACGCTGGGGGCTGCGCTGGGGGCTGCTTCGGGGAGTAGTTGCCGGGTCCGGCAAGGTGGTCTCAGGCATGTCCCCCGTTGGCGCGGCGGGTTCATCCTCGATGACGATCACCAGGGCCTTGGCTCTCTTCGCCGCTCTTTGAGCCAACGTCCTGAAAAGGAATAGGTTCAGAGTGAAGCGGATCAGATACAAGACAAAGCAACAAAAGTGAAGAACTTCAAGTACAAGCAGAGAAATCTTACTCTTCTTCCTCCTCGTCGGAGCTGAGCACGGAGAGGTCGAAGTCCGGCCCACCCTCGACGCGACAAGGCAGAGGAGTAGGATCCCTTGGCCGCTTGGCGGGCGCAGTGGCGGTGGCCCGGGAAGACCCCGCTCCAGTTACCGCAGCGGTGCGAGGCGCTCCCGAGGCAACATCGCTTGTCGCGGTGGAGCGTGTCGCGCGGCGTGACGGCTGCTGACTCCTTTGCCGCCCCGCTGCGTCCCCGGCCTTGCGAAGATGCCTTCTTGGTGGAGCTGGGGGCTGCGCTGGGGGCTCCGCCTGCGGCAAGCGGCCTGGAGATGGCGGGCCGCTCGCACCCTCGGCGGGCTCGCTCGACTCGGCGTCGGGCGCGGCAAGCTCTTCCTCGCCGTCAAGCCACTCTCGCTCGGCAAGGCTTGCCGCCTCTTCTGCCTCTGCCTCCTCCACGGTGAACCCGAACTCGCCCGCGGCAGCGGCTGCCGCCGCCTCTTCCGCCCTGGTGGCGATGCGCTGCATCTCCTCCTCAGTGGTGTCGCGGGTGAGGCTCCTCTGCTCGTCAGCGCGGACCGCCACCTCCACCAGGCCGTCGAAGAACTGCTGCACAACATCGTCCGCTGGTTCTTGCCATGTTGGGACAAGACCATGCGAGTCGCACAGCGGCATCATGGTGCGGATGCGGTCGAGCGAAGAATTGTTGCATATGGGACGACCCCTGCCGGCAGCCTGAACCATTCTGGATGTTGGGAGTCGTCCTTGAAAAGCTCCTTGAGCATCGCATCCAGTTCCAGCACAGTGAAGTTAAAATTGAGGCCCGGGCGCAGCCTCATGATATCCGCCGGACCGCCGAACTCCCAAGCGGGTCTCCTCCTCTCTTGCAGGGGGGCGATGCGGCGGCGGAGAAAGTCTGCGCCTACGGCGCCCACAGTCAGCCCGGCAAGCCTGAGGCACAGGATTCTGGTGGCGGCAATCTTCAGCCTAGCGTCCTCCGGGGCCAAGCTGCTCCAATCATTGTCGCGCACTACTGGGACTTGGCGCAGGGCGGTGAATGGCTGCGGGTTCTCCTCCATGATCCAACACCAATCCGCTCTCCACTCCTCCCATTTGCTGCGGAGCTCCCCCTCCAGATACGCCTCCTTCTTGCCGGCCCTCGAGATCCAGGCGATCCCGCCGGATAGAGGCTCTCCTCTCTCGACCCGGGGCATGAAGTAGTGGCGGAAAAGGGCTACATTTGGGTGGACTCCGACAAAGTTTTCGCAGAGATGTGCGAAAACTGCCATGGTCAGAACGGCGTTGGGGGTGAAGTCAAGGAGGTGAAACCCGTAGGTGTTCATGATATCACAGAAAAACTCCGAGAAGGGCGGGCAGAGCCCGTAGTAGAAGAACAGTGGGAAGAAGGGATATCCGTATGGGGCCCGTTTCGAAGCGGCGGCAGAGAGTACCTTCGTACGCGGATGCGCTCGCGTCTCCGTCGACCAGAAGAGGTAGAACCACTCCCTCAGCTCCGCCGCGGTGAGCTCGGAGGGGAAAGTGGCCCGCTCCTTCCGCAGTGCCTCGAGCCGCAGCGCCTCAGCCGACTTCGCGACCTTCCCGGTCTTCGGGGACATGGCGAAGGTGGTGGAGGAGATCGGCGCTGTTGGTGGCGACGACGGAGATGGGGTGGCGGAGCGCTGCTCTCTCTCAAACGGGGGGAGCGGCGGAGATTTTGGAGTAGTAACCGGCGAGATGGGCGACTGCCTCTGCTTCCTCTGCTTATAAAGAGGGAGAGGGCGAGTGTTACGCTTCCGAATAAAGAAACCACCCACGATCTCTCCCACGATGCCGCATTCGACGTGTGCCGTTCGGGAGGGCGCGGTGGATACGGAGTAGGAAACGGCACGACCCAGGCCGCGCGTGCTCGTGCCCTGTTTTGGGCCTGGGCCACTGTCGGGGAAACTGATCCTCGAACACCTATGGGACCAGCGGACCGAGCCCCTTTTGGTTCGGTTGGGGGCGGAGGTCGCACGAAGAGTAGATCGAGGCGATGCACACGAGCAGTTTACCCAGCTTCGGAGCTCTCCGGAGAGATAATACTCCTACTGCTGCTTGTTTGTGTATTTCCAATTCTTGCTCGGGAGCGATGAGGGCTACCAGACCGTGCGTGAGAGTCTTCTTGGCTTTCGAATGAGCTGAACCCCTTCTACGTTGCGCATGGGCCTCCTTTTATATGCTCAAGGGGTCACCGACAGGTGGCAACGCAGGCAAAAGGTCAAAAATGGAAGAAGAATGCGGTAGGTACAACTACCTATACTGTAGATACATTGTATCACACCTAACTCTGACGGCAGGGGACAAGGGCATTAAATGCCCATCTGTGTCGCCCAAACAGTGCAAACAGAGACCGTCAGGGGCGCCACCGATCGCCACGATGGCCTTCTTGTCAGCGTCGCTTGCCACCGTGCACCCCTGGCTGCACAGCCTCTCGCCACGCGCGCCTGGAAGGGCCCTAGGGCGACACGTGGGTGGATGTGCTGGAGCGTGGGTGCGGAGTGGCCGCTTGTCGCGGCAAGTGCCTTGCCGCGGTCATTTTCTTGTCAGGCCCGGGAGCTTGTCGTTCACCGAGCCTTGCCGGGACGCATGGCGCGTCGCGGCAAGCTTTCTTGAGACGCCTTGGCTGGTCTTCCCGGCAAGCTCCTCTTGCCGGGGCCTTGTCTTCTTAGCTCGAATACTTTGTTCTTGAATGGCTTCCCGGCAAGCTCCTCTTGCTGGGGTCTTGTCTCCTGAGGAGCCACGGAGGATCTTGGCGGTCGCCTGGAAAGCCTTGCCGCGGGGTGCTGCGACTGCCCGTGCACAAGTTCGGGATACTAGGGTACCCCTACTCTAGTACACCGACAAGAGCCCCTGGGCCTGGGCCACACACGGTGCCGAGCGCTGCTGGGCCAGGCCCAAAACAGGGCACGGGCACGCGCGGCCTGGGTCGTGCCATTTCCTACTCCGTATCCACCGCGCCCTCCCGAACGACACGCGTCGTGTGCGGCGTCGTGGGAGAGATCGTGGGTGGTTTATTTATTCGGAAAAGAGTAACGTTCGCCCCCTCCCTCTTTATAAGCAGAGGAAGCAGAGGCAGTCGCCCATCTCGCCGGTTACTACTCCAAAATC